>NW_009953318.1:942411-975469 GCF_000747805.2 Chaetura pelagica
AGCAATGATAAAAACTTACAGATACCTTAAAAAATTGTATGTGCCAACAGCGTCACAAGTTCTTAGGCCTGTTTTCCTCGTGCTTTTCAATGCTAATTAAAAAAAAAATAGCATCAGCTTTGAGGTAGAGTTCCAATTTTTCAAATTAAGACCTTACAGGGTCTTCAAATATAGAGAAAAACATCTTTACCTAATACAAATTATTTTATTTATGGCATACACTTCATACTTTATGGATATTTATATACAATTTTAAAAAACTGTATTAATGAAAATACCTTTGCTTCTTGTTACAAGGCCTGCTACCAAGCCTCATCCTATTGCACTATAAAATGTTTGTAACTGCTTAAAAAGAGACATAAAGCAATGAAAACCTGGCACATAAAATGTACGATTTGTAACTGAAGGAATGTTATTTAATTTCCAGAAATATCAGAGAATTATGATAAAATTAGGACATTCTTCAGGGTAGGAATATCATATCACAGAGAAAATAATGGTTTTACATCATAATAAATCAGGATCCATTCTGTCATTTTGAATTAAAACTGATAGGCTTTTTATTAACTGCTATATATCTCATAGCTCCAAGAGTTATTGCTTGGGCACCAACATAGAAGTTTTATTAAAGGTGAATACATATGAATATTTTAAGTCTGATTTTGATTTCTGAAATGTAATGAACTCATTCCCTTGCTAAAATAATTTATCAGAGAACTGCATGTAGAGGAAAGAGATTATACAGGTGAAAAACCAGAATCTTCTTCTATATCCTGTCAATATACACAGTCATTCTGTTTCAACATGATCCAGCCAGTAACAAACATCTTCAACTTATTTTTTTTTAAAGCTCCTTTAAAAAAGTGTAATATTCTTAAAGGGGTGGGGAGAACCCTCACAAGACAAGAACCCTCCACAAGTCTGCTTCCTTGCAAAATAAAAAACTAAAGGTAAACCACTATTATTCCATGTCTGACCTTGTAAATCCAATTCTCTTAAGCTACCTAAAGTCATCACAGTCCTGGCCTCCTAAAGAGAAAGTGTTTTTCTGCATAACTAGTCAGTCCAATTTCTTATGAAAAACAAGTATCTATTGGCAGGACTTTACATAGCAACACACACGGGACTTCCCAAAGTTATGCAGAGTACCTTATCGAAAACTGCAAAGCTGAGTCCTGCTAGATTGCCAGCATCCATCTCAAAGCTCAGCAACATAAACAGGACATTGTAGGAAGCCTGCTGCCACTGACATGGTGGATTCCTAGTGAATAGAGAGACACAGGTACATTTCCAGTACCATAACCCTTACAACTTTTATGAGGTACAACACAAATAAAAAAGATGCATCTCTCCTGTCTAAACAAAGTGGAATTACTCAAAGATTGGCATAGTATTGTGATAGGATAACTTTCTCCCGAGATAAATATTTTTTTATTATTAATCTGGCTCACAGTGTTTTCCAAGTTCTCAATTTCCTTCTGGAACCCCACCTATCCTAAAGCATATTTGTCCTGTAACCTGATACATGCCCTCAAGGTAAGGTATCAGAAAGAGTATTTAATCTGAAACAAAGCACTCTTCTCAGTAAATCTTCTGGCAAAACTGTAGAGTCTCTGACTTTAGCATGACTCAAATACACAGCACTCTGCAGTCTGTGTTTTACTGTTGCTGCTAAAACAATTACATAGCTGCAATGCATCTCTAGCCCTGGATGAGACCATGCTAAGGACAGGAAACTGACCTCTTTTCTGCTCTTACACAATAGTAACAAACTCAGCAATGACCAAAAGAGCCCTATATATGAAGAAAATGTCTTTCTTTTTTTTTTTTTTTTTTTTTTTTTCCAAACACAGCAGATTAGAAATGAAAATGTTCCTGTGTTATAGAATCATTGTCTTCAGGGTGGAGATACTAAATTACCCTTACTTCTCTCACACAGATTATTTGATTGAGTGTTTCCTGCTCCAAGTGTCAGCTTTTAGTATTGAAAAACAAATTGTTTCCTTCAGACTCCACTAAAGTGTAGGAAATTGAACTGATCTGAGATATTAAGCCATCAAAAATCTGAATTGAAAGATTTGTCTAACGTCAAATACTGATATAAGTGGCATAATTTACACAGCCAAGGCAAAAACTAGCTAAGAGAGACCAATCACCAGCTGGATACCAACAAGCTTTAACAAACAGCTATTGTTATTAGCACAAATGGTGGATTATGAAGGGGTTTGACACTGATGAATATGTTTTGCCCCCATCCCATTTTGAGAAAAAAACACCCCAGAAAAATTACTGTAAAATCTCCTGCAGAACACTGGTTCTGCAGCACCCTGAAAACGGTTTTCAAAGCTAGCAGTCTTCCACTGGTTCAACAGAATGAATCAGCAGAAAACATTATAAACTCTTCTGATAACATCTGTGCTGAGAGAGAAATAGGATAAGTTTTGAAGTTCCAGAGAAATGGAGAAAGAGGAACTAACGGTGAATATCAGTTTAGTTTTGGCACTTGCAGCTGATAGAGTCATGTAGCAATTAGCAGTAAAATGGCTGCATTAGTGCTCATCTATGAGTTATATGGAGAGTTCAAGATTTCTTTTCATGAAGTTCCTGCATGCCCACCTAAAAGAAAATTTAATTTTATATTGAAGGACAAACAATATCAGCTGTTTCATTTAAAACGCTCAACATTTCCTTCAACTATCAACCTATATCTTCTCTAGTAATAAAATTAAGATATTAATGGCTTCCTAATTAAAAGATAATTTAGGACAGAGCAGACAATTTCTGCACATGGAAATACGGGAGACAGTTTGAACCTATACCACCTGAGGGCCATAAATCTGCAAATTCTGTGATAAAAAACTTCTCTGAGAAGTCTGTCTGAAGTACTGCAGCTCTCTCTCCACAAGTCACAACTGGCTTACATAAAGATGATACAGATAATAGTCATTAACAATTAAGTAACAACATATAATGTAACAACAAACTTGCCAAATGTGGAATCTCCAACTTGTGTGTTTTGATTGAAAAGCAGGGATATCTGAGCAATACTGCAGAACTGAATTGCAAAGTTGTCATATACAAGAAAGGTACCAGATTCTTCTGTTACATCCGATGCCTGAACTGAAAAGAAAATCCTGACACTGTAGAGCATAACCTCAGCTGTAATAAAATAATAGAGCTAGCAGGGCACTGACACAGATCTAATGTAATTTTAATTTTTCCCCATTGAAGAGTTTGAATCTTGAAAAGTCGGCCCTCTGTCCATTACTAAGAGCCTTCCTATCAGCACTCTACAAAGCATTCACAGCAGTAAATATACATACCTAATTTAATTCCAAAAGTTCTTCCAGCCCACAGGTAATTTCTGCATGCAAGGCTTTCTTGACTCTCAAGTCTTTTGAAAGAGCTGTCAAGTCAGCTGAGGACACAATTGGTTTAAGTAACTGCCAAGAGGACTCTGCTTGGACTTCTTCCGAACAAAAGATGCTTCCCTAACTGGGAGGGAAATACATCCTCATCTGCCAAGTGTTTCTAAACCCACACAATAAACGTCTGTCTGAACTTTCTGAGGGTCCACATGCCTATCTTTTTCTTTCCCAGTTTCTGAGCTTTCAAGTGCTGAGGTCTGCAGACAGCAAACTGAAGAAGATAATGGGGGTTACAGAGAAAGCAGTAGTTCACACACACACATTTTGTCTGCCTCTGGACCAAAAGAAAAGGTCAGCAGTCTCACACACATTTCAGGAGTAAGTGGAAAACAAAACTACTTCAGAGTGAGCAACAACTCTCTTTTTTTTTTTTTTTTTTTTAATTGGTGACATTTGTTAGCATGGTTACAGCAAGGGTTGCATTTGATCACATGGTTCTAAATTGCTATGATTATTCTTTTGGAAAATAGTGCTGTAATATTTACCAAGAGTTGTAAAAAAGATAATTTCAAAATGAAAGTCAGCTTCATGGATTTCCTCAGTATTTTCCTCATATAACAAATAAATCAGAAAACAGCTTGCATCTTTAAGCAAACTGCTATGGGGGAAGAAGGAAAGAGGAAGTCACGTAAACACTCTTTAAATGTTAATTCCAGAGTTTAATTGTAGCTCACTGCAAGCCTATTAAGCCCTGACTAAGTGCACCTGACAGACTGACAACAGCATAATACTAATGCATGCCAGGGAAGAGCAATAATTAGCTTCTTTAAAAGGGTGAGATTTGGTGGAAACTGCTAACAGAACAAAAGAAAATGGGGGAGGCAGAAAGAAAGGAACTTTTAAAATTATTATTTTTTCCCCCATTGGTCCTTTTCACATCTTATATAAATCTCTCTGCAGAACTCAGAATACTATCAGCTGTGAAACTATGAAAACTTTTGACATGGCACAAAATCCCAAGACAAGTGGGAAGGAGCCACAGGCTGTTCAGTTTTTGTCTTTTTTTCTGTGTGAACTGTGTGAACAAACTAAGGTAACACAGAAACTGTTAGAAAAGGACCTGGAAAGGTTACTTGCTATTCTGGTATTCCTGTCAGCTCCACACAACTGGGAACTTACACAGTGAATAATCAGTGAATAATCAGTAAATAATTACACAGTGGAGTGTGTATTTGTTTCTTTCTTTCATGCATGCATCAAGACACAGAACTCCAAGCAGAATGAGAGGGAATCAGAATTCATTCATGTCAATTAAGAAGTATCTCATATTAGGTCACACCTCCTCTCTCTGAATTACATTGTGCTTTACAGTACAAGCTGACTTGTTAAATTCTAAACAAAGGTCACATCTCTGCTCTGAGATAATGCTCCAGAGGTTTTGAGTACCAAAAACTTTGGAGAGTAAAATTTACCATTTTAAAACTATACTGAACTCATATTTACATCCAGCCTACTGTAACACCAAAACCAGAGAGAATTTCAGAAGTCTGAACTAATCTTGTTAGCTTAGATCATAAGTTTTACTAAAACTTTTCAGTCTATATTTTTATTCCAAAGTATGAATAGATAATTTAGTGTTATATATCTGTTATTTCCTTCAGATTGTCCACTGCAGCCATATCCTTAATCCACATACTTTAAGGCTGTTTAACAATAACTAACAAAAATCCACAACAGTTCCCAGATTCCAAATCCAGTAAGATGTCTTGGTGCTAAGACTGTTTGAGGCTACATTCAGTCTTTCCCGAAGCAGTATGGCAGTGGTCTAACAAAGGCATCATATTTTGATAAAAAGCTGTGACAGAAATCTGTGGCAGTGAAGAAACTCCAAAAAGATAATAATCTGAGAACATATTTAGAAAACTGAAACCAATGAGAGCATCACTTCTCTTTTGCTTAACATAAACATTTCATTAGACAACATTTATGAAAAGCAGATCCACAAACTTAAACCCCAGTGGACTGATTTCAAACTGTAGAAATATTTTCATATATCTGCTTCTTTATTTAGCTACTTTTGTGGCAAAAGCTTTAACACTATTTAAACTAAATCTAAAGAAATTAGACTTCATAAATATTTCTACCTTTATTCAGCTTATTCTGAATTCCTGCACATATCAAAGCAAACTGCCAAAAGTGCTGCGTTTTTTCAAGTTACCTGTCTTACAGACCACTGGTGGTGCCCAGGCCCTCAGGTTTAGAAGCAAAATGGTAGCAATTAGCTCCAATTTCTTTCAAAGAACATTTTGTGCACCTGGTGGGAAACCTGTCTCTTAAACGGCTGCCCCAGGAAAGGGGAAAAGTCCAAGAATTAAAGTGCCTCCACAGCAATAACTGTGCAAGCTGTTCCATTGGCTCCATGCTTGCTCTTTGTTAGAAATGACCTTGCAAAGGTAGAGAAAGCAGCAGGAGAACCTGGAAAAATACAAAATCATAAGGAAACAATTAAAGAGCAAGACTGTGTGCTAAGAAAGGGGATCCTCAAAGCTAACACAAGAGTGTATCTGTTTTTTCACTTTCCCATTCCATCTGATTTTATTTCAGTTTAATGTCAAGCACAAATTCCATATCAGAATATCAGTTTCTGAATTTGTGATTTCTTATATTGGTGGAGAGTACATTTGGAGTTTTATGTGATATAAACTGCATCTTAAAAGACACTTTTTTGGGATCTATGTACCTACCTCCTAGGTACTGTAGCAGTAAAGCATGGCTGTATGCAGGAACCTACAGGATTTAGCCTGCCTTTTTTATAAAGAAATTTCATCTGAGACTAATCCTTTTACTGTTGGACTCAGTCTGTGTCTTTACTGATGCACTAAATTTGGAAGCATTTTTTCACAGCTGCCTCTATCCCTGAATCTGTATCCCTTCCATCATCTCAGATTCCTTGCAGGGGGCTATGGCAATTCATTTGATTATGCCAACTTCCTCACTGTGTTACCATGTGTCCATGTTAGAGCAGCTGCTCTGCAGGCCTGTGGCTTTTCTCTCACCTTTTCCAGTTATCATTTGAGCCATGTAGCAAACTGGCAAGTAGATGAGAGATTCAGCATTGGGAGAATCTTAAAGAGCCAGATGCTCTGTGACATACCTTGCCTTCCTACCAAAAGTGTATGCAACTGCCCTCAGGGGAAATGAAACATGGTAACTTGGAACAGGCAGAAAGATTTCCAGTGGGGTGGCAAGGCTGCCCACTGCTGCTTTTGTTACTCCCTGTTATACCTCAGCTTTAGTACTGTAGTCCTCTCCAGATAACAGCATTCAGTGACCCATCCAAAGAGGCAGTAACCAGCTTCTATTTGTCACAGCTAGAGTCTCATCAGTGGGGGCAACAAATAGTATCTGTGCGGTAAATTACAGCTCACCACAGCAGACACAGCCATCATGCTAGAACAGAACTCCTCACCAAGTCAGCCAACATCCAGCCACCACGTGCTGTACTCTCACTCAAAGCACCGAGCGGAGAAATCTCACAATATCTCATTTTCTATTTTATTTTCCCAGGACACCTGGGAGGACAGCCAGGGAAATCTGGCCAAATTATTGGAACTGTACAGGAATAGCACTGAGGAGTACTGCAATTCTCCAAAACATGTCTAAGGACATGTTATCATTTTCTGAGTGAGAAGAACTTGAGAGGCTTCATCTTTTCTTGCCCTGTTGAAGAAATCTGCCATTTCCTTCTAAAAAAGCAGACAGCTTTAAAAGAGATGAGTTATAGCCTTAATTTTGCAATGAGACAAATCTCTCACTGCAGGCTTTTTTTACATACACCATATATTTATTCAACTTTGTATTTCAAAGAGCAGGGAATACTGGAACAAAAAAAAAAAACCACAAAAAAACAAAACAGGGAAAAAAGAAAAAGAAAAAAAGGCATCAAAGTTAAGATTATTACTCTTTTTAAGTATGATCTTTGACTTCTGATATGGCAAAGTATGATAACCTCTGGAGACAGGAGATGAGATGGTTTTAAGTTTTGAGGAAGATGTCTTCTAGAACCCTTTAATGAGCTCTGCCTCTCTTTGAACATCTTCATAATGCTCTGGCACAATTTGCAGACAATACTAAATCAGAAAGAGTTATGAACATCAGTCACAGCTGAGAAATGTTAGTGACAGAGCCAGAGGCAGTAGTGGGCAGAAAATGACAGCATGAGTTTCAATTTAGAAAAATACATATAAAAAACACCTAAAACACCTAGGGAGATACGAATCAACATGTGGCTGGCTATCCACCAAGTGGAAGAAATGAAGGAAATACTAGTAACAAAAGAGAAGTGTGGCCAATAGATACTTCCATGCTGCAGAAATACCAAAAAGCAACACAGGCTTAGCCCAGTTTCAGACTAAAATCAGTGAAGACAACACATCATGGAGTGCAGAAATGGTAATTGCTTGACCTTTGGGCAGTTTTTAGTGTGAGTACACTATAAAGAATTAATTCAACGCAGGACATAATGTCAGCTATAAGACTGACAAATTGCAGTGAGTTAAGAAAAAACCAGCAGAACAGAGTAGAGTATGAAAGCACTGATTTATGATGGAAAATGTATATAATTAAATATTTATTAACCTGGCTAACTGAAGATGGAGAGAGAATGGGAAGACATAACAGTCTGGAACAATGAAAATAGAAGATTAATTAAATATGCCTATGTCTGCAATATGTTGGCATGTGGGATTGAGTTCTAGTACAAGTTTTAAATACTGAGCCCTAAACTGTTACTCCATGGGGCAATAAGAGGAATCCTGTTAAATGAATGGTCTTACAGGAAGAACAACATGATTCTCAATTTATGGAAAGTTCAAAACTAGTCTGGAGAAAATTCCAGCAACAAAGGCATCTTACAGTGGCACTGACATATTTAGCAGAAGTTTGCTAATTTGTTGTGAGCTGTGGAGACCGTGCTGTGATATGCCAACTGCTACAATATGGTTATACAGATGATACAGGACAGGTGTTCACTTAAACATGACCATTCACGGTAGCCTGAATGTGCAGCGTTGATTCCAGACTCAGGGAAGTGCTTAGAAGAGCAAATAAATTTGTGCTCAGAGATGAATATAGTAAACATTGCTGAAATTACACTAGTTAAAGTATTATTTCCTCTCACCTACAGTCCCACAAAGTCCAACTTCCTTAAGCTATAAACTGGCAATATTATTTGGAAAAATAAAGAAACCCCTTCAATTTGCTGTATACAACAGAATAACAATCGGCATATGTGTGAAAAATAACTCCATCAGCAACAACTGAAAAGCATGCTTTCATTCAAGAGCCAGATGATCCCTCTAGTTGCAAATGAAGTCCTAGTACTAATCAGCCCAAAATTACACAGCTATGAGAAAGGGAAAGAATGCTGTTAGATGGGAAGGTGACAGAAGGGAAGCAAAAAATCCAAATGATGTCTAGAGAAAATAGTCCAAATTCCAGTCTTTTAATTTCTTGTTTCATCCTTCAGTAAGCACCTACACTTGCTTTGCTGGTGATGTAATGTATTTGTGTAAAAAAAGATGGTGCTATACCTACTTCAGCTATATAAATAACATTTTTTTGCTGTTTACAAGATCAGGTGTTGGGACCTTGATTCAAACACTTGTGCAATCTCACTAACATTCTTGTCCCTGTCGATTTACAGGTCTGTATCAGTCTAATAACTTTTTTTTTTTTCATGTTTCACAGCTTGAAATATGCCTATTTGTATAGTGAGTACATGGGGACGTACTGGTGTTATCTATTCCTTCTGAATAGTAATAATGTCACACAGAGTGCTGAAGATTACATGGGCTGCTCCGGCAAAAGGGTTAGCAAAGTCCTGTTACTCTCAGGACAAGGACCCACCCACGGGATGGAGCTAGTGAGCAAATTTTAAGGAAGGGAAGCAAAGAAAGTCCTCCCTTCCTAGAAGGAAGGAGATTCCCATCTCATTCCTCAAACATCTTACATCTTCAGTACTGCCCTGAGTTTTCTCCCTCATCCTTTCCTTCCAGATTCCTAAAGCTTGACACCATCTCTAAAGTCTGGAGTGGCATGGAGGGTTAGCCCCTTCCTGCTCAAATGTCATTGTTTTGAAACTGCACAGCAAACTTTCTAAGCTTCAGACAAGAACCCACTGCAATATATATATATATTGTATAATAATTTAAACAGTAGTAAACAGATTGATTAAACATATGGTCACCTCAGAAAGAAAATGTTATACATGCTATATTATCACAAAAGTTTTAAATGCAGGTATTTTCATTTGTTGTATGACACAAGGAGAGCTTGTATTTACATTCTCAAAGCTTAAAGCTTATTTAATGTGTGTAAAAAAGTGGAAAATCATCAGTAAAACTTATCTTGAAGTGTTTCCTCTACTTTCTATTGCATTTATCCAGTAAAAAAATCTAAAGGATAGTATAGGCTTTTTTCTATGGAATGTGTGCATCCAAATTTTTGACATAAAAAGCAAGCAAAGCTATACGGACTATCAGAGACAGGACTTTCTATCCACCGCAGAGAGGAACTTTCCTGTTGCACTTGGGATTATTTTCGCTCTTAATGAAGAAATTGAGTGGAAAATGGATAAGCACGGATACAGCACATCTCACCAAGTTAGATAAATTCTGTATTTCAGACATTTACTATGGGAATAGAAAATGATTGATACCTTTGAATAAATGGGAGGGCAGAAAGAAAGTACTGAAAAAAGCATGTTGAGAGTTTGTGTAAATCCATGCTCTGGATCAACGCTAGACAATATTCACAGCCTTTACAGTACATCTTTAATTAATAATAGGGAAATATTGTATAAAACCCCATTGCTAGAGTGTCTCTCTTGCTGGTTGGAGCAATCTAGCTAGTCACAAGGAGGAACAAAAAACAAATTAATAATAAAACCAGTTTCAGAGGTTTTGATGGGAGGCATGCCTTAAATGATCAGTTGAATAGCCTACCATCCAGTTATTGCCCAGAAAACCCATTCAAAATCCATCTGTTTTTTACACTCATTCAAGCAAGATTTTGTCATCTTGCTGCTCATCTATCTCATGAAAACACTGAACATTCACCTCTCTTGCTGCGGTATATTAAATGAACTCAATAAACACTTCAAAAAATAGATTAAAATAAATTTTCATCTTTAAACTGGCCAAGCAAAACCAATTCTGTATAGATCATGTTGATTAGACACAGGGAAACTGATAGCCCATGGGTTTATGAAATTGTACATGCTCAAACACACATCACAGACAGCAAAGCAACCCTGCCAGGACTTAGAGTGAAACATGCAATGCAGATTTTAAAGTTTAGAATAGTCATGGTTGTAACAGACCTCTGAGACCACCGAGTCCAACCATAAAAAAAACAAACAAACCAAACCAACCCACATAAACCACAGAACTCCACAAAGCCATACCCCCAAAAAAGAGCCCCACAATACACAACCTCTGATCGTGGCCACTAGAGCATGCCCTGAAAGTTCTGTGTTCCTCTCTTCTATAGGATCAATGAAAATTATTTTCAAGTTAGAATAAAAAAATCAATTATTTTAATACTTTATTGCAGTTTCCAGCAGGGGAAGGTTTTTCACAACAGCTAGTTAGGTTCCAGATTTCATTTTGTGAAGACCTACATATTCAGTACTAACACTGCCAGTAAAGATTCACAGATTTCATGGAGCTGAGACATGAATGGAGAAAATAGAGACAAGCAGAAGTTTGTGATAAAATTATTCACCTTCTGAAGTTCCAGTTTTTCTTTCATTATGGAAGTAGGAGTGAAGATGTCCTTTCTTCAAACCAGAACATAAATCTGAGAGGCCCTTTCTACATCTAAATACTAGCTTCACTGGAAGATTTGCCAACAACTTCAATAAAAGTAGCTTTTCACCTTTCATGTTTAAACCGATCTAACAAGGGTCAGTTATTGAGCTGCATGACTGAGAGAACTTCAAGATGTAAGACAGCTTAATATCCTAAACACCAAATATCATTTTCTTTAAATACAAATTGCCCTTTCAGTCTGAAGAAAGGATTTAAATTTTAATTACTGGCCTTAGCATTTAGGTAATTCACTAAGTGGCTGCAGCTGCAGCAAAACCTTACAGAAGAACAAATAAAGGGATGACAATGCAGTTACTCCAAGATGCATGCCACATGCAAGGTACTCTTGGGTAAATCTCTTTGTGTAGCTGGAAATTTGCAACATTGTATATGTGTGTATATATGTAAAATAACATGGGGAAATGTAAAATTGTCTTTAGAAATTGCAGTCAATTTTTATAAGCAAAGAATTGCCTACCATATTCTAATATTTTATGTTGTTTAGCTGATGAGGTGAAAGATATACACGGTTGTGTAACAAGAAAAACCCCATCGCTGACTTAAGATCTTTCAGTAAAGGTATAAATGCTCTTCCCATACGTTAGACAGATTCTGGAGCAAAACCAAATTGATAAATGAGCAAACAAAAAAAAAATCTTTATTTGCTGACATTATTAAAAATTAATTGAGCAGGCAGATATTTTACAAGATGCCAACTACAGGAGAGCAGTAATGTGATAGGGATTCCTAAAACCTCTGATTCAAACAGGGAAAAAAATGCTGAAGCAAAAAGACGACAAAATCCTTCCAGCCAAATTTGCTAAGTTGCTAAGTTAATTCAGAATTAATTACATAGGAAACCAATGACTCCTTCTAATAAAAAATCATTTGCATAAGAAATGAAACCATGTTTAATGGAGAAGTGGCACAAAACCAGGTGAACAAGAAGATAAATTTGAGATAATTGCAAAGATAACTACAAAGTCAGGGAATTTAATGGAGATTTGAGGTCTAATAGGTTTCTTGGATGTTTTGAAACATTGAAGTGTTGGCTTAACAAATTAACATACCAAAGTGGGGTAAATTAAGACTAAGATTAGTAAACTGTTTATGAATGAATTTTAAAATGTCACGCTTTAGAAAGTTGTACAGGTCCTATTTTCAAAAACAGAGCAGTATTTATTGCTCTAGAAAATGTGCCCATATTCCCTTACTTTCCTTTAGAAAAACTTTATCTTCAAAGTCTCAAATACTGATATTATAATATCAATACCATCTTTCATTTACCAAACAAGATTTCATTTCAATTAAAAAAAAATTAAACTTGCATTGTACCCTAGAGAAATACCAGCTTGTTTGGTAATTAAAAAAACACCATCCTAAATCCACTTTGTTTGGATTTTTTGAAAAAAACCCCACAAACTCAAACATCCTTTGGAAGGGATGTTTTTGGCTCATTTTGTCGAGACAACAAGAAGAATCCTTAACTCAAGAGAAACTTCACAGCCTCCCTGATTTACACTTTTTAATCAGAAGCTGTGAAATAATTTTTAACGCAGATGGGCTGATTCTGGAATTCAGTGAAACAAAAGCATCAGTTAAAGAAAAGCTATGAAAAGAAAAAGCAATAAATTCACCAAAGGCCTACACTGAAAGAGATCACCCATGCAAGATGTTTAATTAACTTCTTTTATTAAGTAAATTTACTTAATAAACTGGTCACAGCCACTGTGTGTCTTATTCCCAGAGGCAGTTGAGTACAGAGGCACAGAGCCAGCACACAACACAGAAGTGGTGGCTGCACCAGCCACAGCGGTGACCGATGCTACAGCTCCTTCACCTCTCCCTGGAGCACAGGGGCACAGCCAAAATTCATTAAGACGGCTACAAGCCACTCCAACAAATTGGGATGTTTTCAGTAGGAGATATTTTTGGTAGCATTATTAAGAGAGGTGCTACTAATGGCTTTTTAGTGGTCTTTTGTCTATGTTTAATTAAAGTTGGTTTGATTCAAAGGGTTTCATGCATGTAGCTCTTTATATATACACCAGTTCCTGAGTATCTGCTGTCCATCCCTGCAACTAAAAGACCTGCTGACAAGTTATCTTAACCTGCTTGAAAAGTATTACATTATCTGTGAAATTAAAGATACCACAAATCTAACATTAATTACCACCATTAAGAACAAGCTGTACTCATTCACATACTTTGGAAACAGCTGCAGTTATGGGACAGACTCAATTTTGGGGACAGATGTAGGAAAATGGTAGTAAATTCTGCAAGAATTACCTTCTTGCAAGGCAACAACAGGCAGGCATCTGAAAAGAGCTTCAGGTTGGCCAGCCAGAAGGACTCCTCAAGTAGCACCCACTGCTGGATGGAAGGACCAAAACTCCTCAGTTTTAGGTTTTATTTCCTCCTGACAGTATAGTAAGAAGAAATGGAAATCATACAGCTCCCCGTAATCCTTAGATAAAAGAACAGCTTCTCACTACCATTTGAACTGTGAGTGAAGAAAACTATTCTGAAAAAAAAAATACAATGCTGTTGCAGAAATAGCAATGATTCAGATATTTGGGTTAAAATTATAAATTAACTAGGCTTATATTAATTATCAGCATTTGCATTTGGCCCTACACACTATGCCCAGGTTCTTTTTCTAATCTTTATTTGCATGGTCACCTCAGTGTATGAAGGACAGGCCAGAACTGGAGCTGGAGGATGCCACACCAAAGAAAAGTGAATTATTTTTGCTGTCAGTGGTTTGTTCTGTTTTATCTGTACCAGCTGTATCAATACTAATAAAAAGATGCATTTTAAAAATTATATTAAGAACATCCTACACACAGACGTTTGTATTTCAAGTTCTGCTGATCAAAATTAACACATGATCAGCGAAAACTTTCCAAGTTTCTCCTTTTAGTGAAATTATCCAGATGATTTCTTTTTCAACTCTAAATCTTACCATACTTATTAAAATATGGATTGCAGCTTTGCAGTGAAAAAACAGATGCAAACCCACTCAGAAGTCAGGAGAAAATTTTATCTATCACCTGCGTATGCATGACAGGAGTAGAGTTGCACTGAAACCTCACCCATGATTCAATTAGAAAAGTAACTGAAAGGAAGAGCCGTGGTTTGTCTAACAGATGTAGAGGTGAGGTCTTCCTGAATTTGGAAAGAGTAACACTACTGTTTCTGCTAGCTCAACTTTGTGAAAATTAAAAATGACATCCAAATGTTATAATTGGGTAAGGATGAGAAACAGCACATTCAAAATTGTCATTATTAATCAAACTGTCACTTTCTTTACAGCTCTCTCTATTTCTGTCGTTATATATGATTATATCCCTGATGCTAAAAACCGATTCTGACTAGTTGATGTAGCAGTCTAGGATGGAACGTTTCCATAAGATTCAGAGAATCATAGTAAAAACAGCTGCATTGCATTTGGTTTAGACAGTTATTTGCATAATGTATTATTAATTTTGGCTGTTACTCATATTTATGATAGAGTATTTTATTATTATAGTATATTTAAGAGGAAAAAATAGTACAAAGACAGAAAAAAAAGCTTTCTTCAAAATTCTCCCTGGTAAGACTCTTTTTCCACTTTGCCAAATTCTAGCCAGGTCAACTGTGATTTTCTACTCAGTACATTTCTGATACAAAATTAGATTTGTTTGTGTGTATGCATGTTCACATGCAGAAAAAAGGGGAAAATATACTTTTCCCTCATAAAGGTAATATTATAATTCTTACACAAACATATAATAGCAGACCCATTACTTATATTAGTGACATATTTTTGGTTTCGTAAGGAACATGCTTCTTTGGTTAATAACTCAATAAAAATTAACCTATAAATGTTACAGTTATTCAGTTTTGCAAGTGAAATTCCCTGAAGATAGTCAGCACTAGTCTGGCACAGCAGAGAACAGTCTTCCTGCGTTTCCAGTGATTTTTACAGTTGATGTTTACCAGTCCATTTTCTGTGTTTTCTATAGGTTTCTGCATTTTACTTATAAAGCCTAATCATGACAGCAATAAATAAGCTGAGATATTAAAGGAAAGCCAACGATGTCTTCTACAGTCAAACCTGATAGGTAGGTTACTTCATGGATTTGAGACTGTGGTGGGATGTGGTGGGACCTCAGCCCAGTGACATTTAGAGAAATACAATACACACTGCAAAAGCCTGACTTAATTAGGGGCTGATAAATAAAAGCACTTCATTTACCACCACAAATTTCAAAGCTAATAAGGACTTAAAGATGAAGTTACATGTCATACATACACACACACTGCTACACAAATATTCTTATTCACATAAAAAAGCTCCCATACTGCAGATTTTTTTTCCATTTGCTAGTTTCAGATAGAATTTACTACCACATAAATCAAAACTAGAAGAAAGTTAATTATTCTAATTAGAAAACATACTGATCCATTTAGGTTGTGCTAAAAAAATATTTTAGATGCATCTGCAAAGTGGTTCTCTCCTAACGTACAAGTTTATTCAAGCTTAGAAATAAACTAGTGAATTTACAGCAAAGATATGAAATTACTTTTACATCAATATTAAGATTGAAAAATAAATGTAAAATTATATGTATATAATTAATTAAAACTGGAGAAAATATCAGCCTTTTATTCTACTCTAATATTTCAGCTGAGGAAGAAATCAGACAACTACTGCGTCAATTATAATTTATTTTTTTTTGTATGCAATAATACCTACACCAAATGTCCATTCAGCTATGTTGACATCAAGGGTTAATATGCAACTTTAGGCCATGCACGGCAATAAAGATTGAACTACCACTGGTGAGAACACAGTGCTCACTATTAAAGGGACTAAAGTGATTGAAATACCGTGTGGGAGAACAGGGAAGAAAAGTAGAGGATTGAGAATAAATTCTGAAGGACTGAATAGATACGGACTTCACAAATGTGTGCTGCATGCAATAAAAGATTCAGTGAGCATAACACTAAGAGTGTGGTTGAATGGATGAACCACAGCCCAGATTGCAAAGGAGCTAGTATGTGACTCTGTAAATGCATAAAGCCAGGTTTTCTAATGTGAAATGACCTAGTCTGGCATTGCATGGGTAGAGAAAATATAGTAAACTACATAACCTGTCTGCACCAATAATCCTTAAAGGAAAACAGATAGATTTATGGGTAAATTAGATATAATTTAACAGGGTGAAACATTCCAAACTAATACTTTCCCCTAAACCCAAAAATCTTACATTGTTTTGACTTCAATAAATTCACTAAGGTTGAAAAAAAAAAATCACATTTAATGAAGACATGAAACTTTTCCTATGATATCTCAAATAACAAGCAGATCCTTTTCACAGTCTTGTGCTTTCTGTTCCAAACCCAGGATATTTTAAGTAGCTAAAAATAGAATAATTTGGCACTAAAAACTTTCCCTTAAGTTTTACCTGTATTAAAAATATTGACCCTTGAGTATGATGTCATGGTAACTAGGCTATTCTGTCATTATGTTGTGTAACAAATTGGGTATCTAACAGAAAGGCAGGAAATCTTTAAAATCCTGAGTCACTGGAAGAGAGAGTCAACAGAAAAGCAGACAAGAAAATTGGGTTGTAATTCCCTAAGATTTTAAAAACAAGTCATAGATAGTTTCCCTATAATTGAAGAGGAAAGGTTTACTTAGAAATAATAGCTTGTTCTAAAACACTGTGTTGTAAAAATAGATTTTCTCCTTCCACTGTTTGTCCTATTTCTGGATTTTCTGAAAAAAACAGCCCAATTGTTCTTTATTCCTGTGACCTCAGAGAGTAGACTTCAGTCAAATTGGGCATCCCTGTGTGATTTCTCCAAGGTCCCCATAAGCCTCATGCAATTAAAAACATCAATACTGATACACATTCGTGACAAAAAAATTAATGCAAGGGCTAACTGAGACCATCTCCCTCACAGGCCATTTAACAATATTAATAGCATAAACCCAGCCATTAATATGTAATTAAATTTCCAGGATCCATGGGCTATCAAAATCAGGTAGCTGGAACCTTTCTTCACACTTTTTAACCTCTCACCTCTCATTACCTCTTGAGCCCAAAATAGCTACTGTGCCAGGCAAGACCGTATCACCACCTTCCTCTACAAAGCATGCTGGCATGGCACCAAGTACCAATTCTGCCAGCAGCACAAGCCAGCTCAGTCAAGCAAGTTGCATTTTCTAAGCTTTACCCATTGGAGAGACAAGCACATGGCAGATTATTAGATTTGTTATTATTATTATTGTTATTGTTAGTTTTTCTGGGGTACAGGTAAATATTTTGCTAACAGCAGACACAAATTACCTGGAATTTCAAGGCTCTGAACAATTTATTCTAAAATAAAACTATATTACTCTCATCGAAACAAATCGAATTAATCAACAAAACAAAAAAATTGCAACTTTACTTCTGAGTTTCTTTCCCCAGACTGCATCAATTGAAAAGTACTCAAAGTGAAAAATTCTAGTCTGGGATTGACAGAGGTGCTTGCACAATATTTTAGGCAGACCACAAGGATTTTAGAGAAAGGCCTTTGTGTGTAGGATTTTATTGCTGTTATATAAAAAGGAAATAAGATGTACATTTTCCTATTTTGGGCAGCCAACTTGATGTACTCCAAGTTTCTGCAACATTTAGCACTACCCAAATATCAGTCTGAGTATACCTCAGTATGAGCACACTTGCCACAAGGCACTTCTAACACTGTTCACTGCTGTGAATAAGCCGCAGACAATTGCTCATGCCATCCTCTAATAAAAATAGAGCTGAAGTGTGTTGTTGTGGAAAGACATTCAAGTTACCTCTGAATGCACACAAATATCCCTTTTTCAACTATCTGTTCCCTTGACAACTACAAAATCCTTGGGGTTTTGGGTTTTTATAAAACTTCAAATCTACATGGGTTCTATGGCTATCTAAAAACAAAGACAGTTTAATAATCTGGAATAACAATTGATATGGTACATTTCCCAATTCCTCTGAGTCAAGGACAGTTCCTTTGTCATTCAATTTAAGGCATAAATTTGAAGTTGGTTTCTGAGAAGAGTCTTTACCACATATACGGGCTGGATCTGAATCTGTCATTCATATGAGGTGAATTTTCATTCATCTGGATGAACTATTGCAGAAGTTTCACCAAAATGGAAGCAATCAGTGAGAATAGAAGAGGAAATAAGGAGACAAAGGCCATGCTACCTAGCATTTAAATGGATTGTTGATTTCCAGTTTAAAAAATATTTTGTTAAAGAATTTTCAGCCTTTGAGTTTTGCATCTTTCTCAGTTACAGATAAATGCTGAGAGTTTTGATCCATTTATGAATTAGACAGAAAATGTGTTTTAAAAGCAACAATGACCAAAATATTTTTGTTACAATTTAATAGAGAAAGAAACAACAAATAAATTAGGACTCAAGACCTTAAACAACAACTGAACCAAGGTGATTTTTTTTCAGACACCAAAATATTGTTTCACAATGGAAACTGCAACTGAAGTAAGCTGCAGTATATTACAAATATGTTACAAAATCTGTTTTGTACGGGCTCAGCATCAATGTAAAATCATGTAGCACAAGGCTTTAGAAATGTGAGATCATCTTGATGCTCAGGGCTATTGATTCACTGATACAGCCCTACAGAACTAAATTCACTTGAATAGTCTGCAGGAAGACTATTCATCTGTTTTCTCAAGTATCCTCTCTCATGTGACAATATATAGTGAGCTGCAGATGTTTTCAGAGATGCTTTGTCCACCTCATTAAGATGAGATGTGGGCAGACACAACAAATGCTTTAATAGCTGCTACAGAGAAGAGATTAGTCAGGTCCCCTTCTTCATGATTAGGACAGAAAGTAATAATCAATGTATTTTGATGAAGCATTGCATTAGACATCAGGAAAAAAATCCCCCAAACTTTCTAACAACAAAAATTATGAAGGACTGGAATGGGTTGCCAGGGGCAACGGAGAAATCCATACCACTGGAGTATCCAGAGACAGTGCAGGCAAAACCAAAAATCATATACATTTGGCTGCATTGTGGTACAAGAATGAAATAAATCCAATGCAGCACCTTTCTTCTAAATTGTGATTTTTAAAAATGCTAATATTTTCAGAAAATTGAGGCTTTAAAAAAAAAATCTTAGTTTTGTAAGAAATAAAATCCTCAGCCTTTCAGTCAGCTCCAGCAATCATTAAATAGTCTCACCAGTTAATATTACAGCTTATTTATCTACAGACAAAAAGTTCTTCCTTCTTTTTTATATTGTCCATTTTTGTACTCTATCAATGTCATTCCTTATATTTAAAAAGCAAGCAGAAACACAGAGTTCTACCTATATGCAATGGCAGCTGCGAACAGCCATCTTCTCAGGTGAAGCACTAATTAATACAATTTATTTTATTAGTGAAAAAATCATGGGTTTTCATATTAACAACTTTGTGGACATAATAGCTGCCATTAAAAAAAAACAACAAACAAACAACAAAAACAACAACTGTTGTTACAGCAAGTTCATATTATTGGATATAAATGCATTTCTAACATCAAATGTAATACTTCAGGCTGAAAATTCAATATTCAACCCAGGAAAAATAAAAGTTTTGCAGTGGTTTTTCACTCGGGGAATCGTGCTTTGTAAATCAATGTATCTAGCTGATAACCACTGGAGTAGATCTGCCCTTAATAGTCAAGGTTAAAGTTTCTCTCAAGTCTTTATTACTTTCCAGAACTCAATTACTTCAATCTCAAAATAATGCTTGTGAGAGGAGATAGACCAGGAAAAATGCTTGGAATTTGTTACTGGAGTTTAAAAACAGTATTTTTTTTCAGCACCTAGACTGAAGTGCAAAATTTTTACTTCAGTGTAACTTCAGCTAGAGTCTTAAATACAAATATGAACAAAAGCATATGCCTTTGGAAGAAAAAGGCTAAATTAAAAAAAAAACACAAAAAAACCCCACAAAAAACAGCACCCAAACAAGAGCTTTGTTCTCTCTGTTTGCAACTAAGGCAAAGAGGTGCGAAGGAATGAAATTGAGAAGCAATAACAACTTGGACGAGGAAGAGTAAAAAATAAGCACATGGCTTATATTGCTTCTGAATAACTCGGGAAAACCACTGGTTGCCAGAGATTTCTGTAGTTTCTTGGAAGCTGTCCAGCTACTCACAAGATAAAAGTAAACAGTCCAAAGTGTGATTCTACAATCAAGTGATTTGGTTGCATTCATCGGTAAGTCAAGGAAAAGGACCAGCTCTGACCTCATTCCATCTCTATATTCAGTGACTGTTTTGCACATGAGAAAGTCATAGCAGCCATATTCCGAGAAAAAGTACATTCTCTTTTCTGGATGCCCTCTAGTGTTTGCCTGAACTGCTAAATACTGCCTCTTTTCTCTAGTGTTTGCCTGAACTGCTAAATACTGCAATGATACAGATGTCACAGCTGCCCCAGGCAGCCTGGGCTTTATGGCAGCTACAGACAAATCTATGCAACCTTGCCAGCTTTTGACTTAAAATTTAATTCTTGACCAGTCCATTATTGCAGGAGTAAAGACTTCCAATTATTTTGACAACTGGTATCCAAAGGACTAATCTGGTATACCCAAATCCTCGCTATAAGATCCCAAGGATGTCCATCAACCTCTCCAGAAAATAAAACTGTCACAAGCTAGTGCTTTTACAAAAACTCATGGGTATCACTAAAAAAAATAAGTAGACAAAAGTCTTGCTGATGCAGCTCTTGTAATATCAAGCTGTATAAGTAAGTGTAACCGGAATTAGTATTCACTCCATATTGGTACTCTGATACAATGTTCACTGTCAAAAAAATAGCACCAGCCAGACTGGGTCTATTCATCCTTAACATCTCACATTGAGTCAAATTTCAGAACAGAATTTGAAAAGAACAGTATACCCTAAGGGCTTTAAAGAACATGGCTATAGAAAGAAAGATTGTAACTAAGTCCTTCCTACTTTTAAACATTTTTCATGTTGATTTTTATATTAATATTCATGTCTTGTTGACAAGAACATGAATTGGCAATATAGTGACAATGCTATCAATGTGAAAGGTAGGATCAAGTGAACTACAGAACAATCTACTGAGTCTGTGGTTCTCTGGACATGCATGAATGTCAACTACGGTTATTTTATTTGCTCTAAAAAGGACAACAAATGTTTACATCTACCTGCTTCATTTCTTCTCCATCAGTAAATGTCTGGGTAAGCAGACAACTTCTGACTATAGAAATAACAGAAACAAATATGCATGTGTTACTGTTTTGCCAGGTGATATGGTAACAAAACCAAATTATTTCAATTAACTAAAGCTCTCTTCAAAACATGCAGCTCAGATTCACACCTGCAGATAGAATTCAAGGGCTTACTGAGCATCTTCTACACCATATCAAACAGAGAGAAGGGGAATAACCAGCATGGAAGAAATTAGTCCAATTTTCCTAAGGGAATTATTAAAGTTTAGGAGAATACTCTTATGAGCTATTAGTCTTCATCAGTAGATAATTAGTCCAGCTTTGTTTTTTTTATCCAAGGATGAGCATCCTTTTATGACACTGTTGTTCCTCTGCCATTTTATGGTTACGTGTCAGCACCTCAAACTCCCAGCACACCTTGAGACCTGGCTTCAGAAACTCTTGGACATCTCTCTGCCCTCTCACCCTAACGCACACGCCCAGCTTCATCCACTGCTGTCACTTCAGACAAATGTTTTTAATTATTTTTTGACACCCTCTGTCATTTATACCTGTTCCTACATTAACTCTCCACACTCAGTATAGAATCTGTTACAGAAGATATATTCCCTGGCACAAAGTCCTTTTCTTCTCCTACTCAACCATTTTTTAGTTGAGTTCTACTACACAGCTAATCCTGAATTCACGTACAATTCTGGTTGACTTCTAAGAGACCTGGAAGTATCCTGGGTAGGCATCTTACAGATGATTCATTTTTCCTGGCAATGCATTTCTCCATGGTCACTACCCAATGGTACCAAAGGCCTATTCCTCCTAATGAACTGATGTTCACAGGAAGTTCAAATTAAACACTTTTTGAATATTAGTCATGCTGTTTACTCAAGGCTGCTCCTTGCAGTCTACAACAGCCCATGGCTCACAAGTATATGTGGTTCATGGCACTATTCTGTGCTGCATGTGGAAATCTAAGGGTAAAGAAAAAAAGTTGCTGTGGTGGTTCTAATTTACAGGGGAAAAAAACCCCACAAAGTATGATACTGCCTGCAATCAGCCTAAGGAAAAACTTCATAAGCTCTTGAATATGAGCTGCTGTTCTGCTTCATTTGGAATTATGAGCCTGGAAAAGCCCTAGTACTTTAGGGCTAGTACCCTAGCCCTAGTATGCTAACTACTTTTAGCCCTAGTACTTCAGATCTGAAGAGCTCTTACCTCATTCTCACAGGACCATCCCCAGCCAATAACAGAAAAGAAGAAAACATCATTCTGTACTCTTCAGAGGGAAACACACAGAGAACACCTAATGGATATTTAACCAGTGCTATCATTCAGAGAAGATGTAATATTATCATGCATTCAGTTTTCCAGTCAAGAATGCATACATATTTTAGCTCTTCCACCTTTAATGCTGTTGTTATTATTACCTTTCCTAGTTTTCTTTGGGAATTTTGTGCCAATTAAACATGATTAAGACCATCCAATCACATTCACACTGCAGGGATACAAAATAAGAAACATCATCTTTTTTAAATGCACATGAATTTGACAAATATTCAGAGAATTTGAATACAGATGTAGTGGCACTTTCAATTTTTCTTAAGATCCTGCTACAAATATTTTAATAAAGAGCATTCAAAAGCCCACAAAAGCCTTCATGACTTACTCTTTGACAGAGGCTAAGAACTAGTTAGCAATCAGCGAAAACCTAAACCCTTCTTCCCCTTTCCCAGTGACACTACAGATTTTATAGCAATCACCAGCTTTTGTGAAGCTTACCTCTACTAGTTTCCTAAAAAAAAATAATGTATAGAGAGCCATAAACACACAAGGGGTCTGTGTGTAATGTAATTATTAAAATGTACTTTGGAGGCAGTAACAAACAACCAGTATTTTCCCAGATAAATTCTTCCATTTAGTGCAATGTTAACCACTCCAACAGCTTGCATTTTCCTCTTGAAAATTATTTCAGGAATCCCCAGGAAGGGTCTTCTCTCTGGCACCATTTATGATCTGCAGAGACACATCCAGGGATGATAAACCAGAGGTCCAAAATCATCCCAACCTTCCCTTCTGTGTAACCAAGAAATATCTTCCTCCCCAGCAATCTGGTATATGACTATGTGCTCCCCAACATCTTTTTATATTTTTTTTTCCTCTGATGCCAGAATTACTACTCTGCTCTTGGTTTCCCACTCTCAGATAAACAGCCTATAAAATTGCTGCAAGACACCAAGTGCTGCTTTCCACACTGCCACAAGACAGACTTCCTCTACTCAACATATTCTGTGCACAGCATCCACTCCCGCCTCCAAAAGAGAGATGATCATCTAATCGCCAAAATGCTGAGAAGTTCCTCCGGGCATAGACCGAAAAGAGGGCAGGAGTGGGGAGGCTCTAAAATCAGAGAGCCCATCACATATTAAAAAGTAACTTTTCTGCAGGGCATTGCGAGGCTGAGCACTGGCAGAGAAGGGGAGCACGCAGCCACATGGTATATTCCTGCCTCTGCCTCTCTCCTCTTGTCTTTTGGTCCCTCTCTCCAGCTTTCTCTCCCACCTCCTCTCCCCAGCTCTGCCTTCCCCTCTCCCCCTGCCGCAGGCTGCAGAATGGGACACGCTTGCTCCCCAGCCAGCCGGCAGCTGTCACACAGCAGAGGCAGCCAGCAGCCGGTGCAAAGAGTGAGCCTACTCTGTCATTTAGGATGACTCACTGGAATCTGGCATTAATTTCTCTTTTTCTGGTAGTGGACGGAGAACAAACAAAAATCTACACTGGACCAGAACAAGGTAAGAGAATTTAAAGTCTTTTTTACACTAAGGCTGCTGATGCTTTGAGGGTGCCAAGCTGCATACACAAGCTGGCAGTGGAACTAATTTGGGGAGTGTCCGAACATCTGGCATTGAACGCGACCCGTGTGCTTTCCGGTGTTAACCCTCAGCCTGCCACCCAGCTATGCCCCGGGAGGGGCGAGACAGCAGGGCAAAACATAGCCTAGTGACTGTATTTTCTCCCCTAATGCAACTTTTACAATAGCACTATCACCTGCTCCTGTGAATTCAAGATTACTAATATTGCTAAACGATCAGGCATGCTTTTGTGTTCTGCCGCTGGGAATACAGCATGTCACGCGTCTGTCGGGGACTCGATGCAGATTCATTCCCACAGCAGTCATTTCATCACTTGAAGGGCTTGAAATTCCACAGTCCACAGAAATGCATCCCTGTCATTTCCCCTCCCTCTGAGGGATTCTCACAGGATTATAGAGATATGATGCATTTTCAAAAGTAGTGCTTATTGAAGCCAGCACCAAAAGTCTGCTGAGACACAGACAGCACTGCACTACATATTCTGCCTGCATTCCTCTCTGTGCTTTTTCTCCTATGAATCAAAAATTCAGTGTTGCAGGAGGGTTTTTGCAAGGACAGTACATGACTCTAGCACAGCAATTGAAAGTAAAGGGAAAAGACTCTTATGCCAGTTCTGAAATCCTGGCAAAACTCCCTTCTTCCATTTCCTTGAGGAGGGACACTATTTCAAGCAGAGTTAGCCGAGCAGGTTTCTGCTGGGACTGAGTGACAGGTTTTAGTTGAGATTTTAATAAAAATATTTCACCAAACATCTACAGCTTCCATTCCGTCAAGTTAATGCTTTTTACTAAATTGCTAACTTCAGAGGGTGACACCTTTAAAATTAATCCAGCATGATGCTTTTCTAAATCTATACACAGAATATCAGACTAGCTAATGCACATTACAGTATTGCACAATCTTTTCTATGGACATTTAATGGTCTAACTGCAGTGAAGACATTTGATTTGTTTGACATGATCTCTGTACGGTGAGAAGTGTCGCAATTATAACTCGAAATACCTATGTTTTTGATACATTATACAATATTTTTCTGCAATATCTTACACGTTCTAATTGTTCAGACCTCATTTGTACTGGCAAACAGTTTATTTAAGTTGACTTTTAAACACATAAAGAACTGCTCTGACATTATTGCTGTCTCTGCTCAAAGATAATGACAGGTCCCACATTGGTCATCTCTGTAGATGTGGTCATACAGGTATCAGCAGTTAACAGTGAGCACCATTCAGCTTCCAGGTAGCTACCAAGACCCAGCATGAATATTTTTTTAATTAACTCAAAGATGGCAGTAATAAACACTCCCATTAGTTACTGCCCCTCCATCTTTTAAATAGATTAGGGGAAAACAGATTCTGATTTCAGAGGACTTAAAGGACTTTGGAACAGATCTTCAGGAAGAGGTAGGATAATGGCTTCATATGTCAGCACAAACTCTACCTCATTTTCTGTCAGAATACGGTGCATTATTCCACTTGCTGAAAGTGGAAAGCACCTACCAGCATTATAATTTCAGAATATTTCTTATAACTTGGAAAACTGCAGCAACTCGAGAACTATATTTTTTATTATTATTTACCTTTTCCTTAGCATTTATGCATGAAACCCGACTGCAAGGGTATATGGTTATTTTCAGGGAAAGTAACTCTAACTTAGGTAGAATTCAGACAACAGACCACTGTGATTCTGTCTTTAAGCACTTGATAACATTAATGCTACTTATTTTTAAATTAGTAGCTACCTATGGTATGCAAGCTTTTCATCACTTGCTACTGAAACACATCATAGTCTCTAGTGTCTGAACAGCTATTTTTTAGCCTGTCTGGCTAATGTCTAGAATAAAAAATCCTGTTCATAAATTGTCTTTTTCTGTTTTATTGTCCTCCCTTCAGAGACAACAGTATATTTTCAATTTTCATTAGTATGGCCCTTTTCAGGTGGAATCTTTGTCCATTTAAATGCTGACAATGTGCTGTGATAAGTTGATTTTCACTTGGCAACAAGAGCTAAAAAAAAACAAGTTACATCCATCACACATGCAAACCTTGTATTGTGCTCCCCCATATTGCTGCAAATTGAACCCTTGAGATAAATGACGCTCTAGACTTGTGGACCAGTCAGGTTAATAACATTACCTGGGCTTGCCAGTTATCCTAATTACAGGAGTCAAAGACTGCAGGAAGTCAGCACATGTGCAAGGAGCTGTTTGTAAAGCAGAAACACATGCTTTACTTGAGGTTTCTTTATTGCACCATGGATCATTAAGGAAAAGTATTGCATCTAATATCACTATCAAAAAGCTGGTCTGGCTTTGATCCAGCTGATAAGACTTGTGTGGGTTTTACGGGGTTATTGCTGGCCTTTCTGTGAAGCTTCATTTCTGGTGTCATTTTTTTCACTAAAATAAACAAGCAGTTCCAATGCTATTTAGCTATGATCAGGCTCTTGGGTAATTAATTCACTGGTGAGCTGAGAGGACAGCAAGAAGAAATTAGCCACACTACTAGACAGCAGCTACTACAGTAGTACTTACTGTCCTATGTATCCTTACTCCAAGTAGAAAATCCACTGCCAATGTAACTACATATTCAAAGGGCATAAGACACATAGCTGCTACACTGGAGTCAGTAGGAAACATTCCTAGGGTGCAGAGATGCTCAACTCTGGAGCTCTAACTAACCCTAAAAAGATTAAGCCAGCCACAAACAAGACAGCTGCTCTGATGGGTGGCAGGGGATCCCCTCAGCTCTGAGTTCCACATACCTCTTGGCATTTCAACCTCCACAAACTGAAGAAGAGGCATAAATTTTGTTGTGGTTAGTCTTAAAATTGATTTCATTTGGAAAAGATGAAGGTTCAGCCAAGTTCTTTAGCTCAAAAAAAGCAGTTTAAATAGAAGCTGCTTCACTTCAGTTTTCACTTATTTCTGTAGACTTACTTTGTAAGTAAAACCCCCTCCAAATATGAAGAGCTCTAAACAGATCAACAACGTTTTACACATCAGGAAGATACCATCCATTTTTTTATAAAAACCTCTACATGGGTATCATCCCAGCTACTCAATAAATGATACTCTCCTGCACATAGGCATGCAAAGATGAGTAAAATTACACTCTTCATTACAAGCACACTTAGCCACTTCTGTGGTTCACTGTTAATGTCACTGTAACTCAGGCAGCTGTAGCTCTATTCACTGCACACTAAACAGAGTCAGGATTACCTCCTCCTTACTGCATAGTACTTTGCTGAAAGGTAAGCTAACAGTACTTGCAGGTAACATTTTGAAGAGTTCTATTCATCATCAATAAAAAGGTACTTTAAGTTGAACTGTACACAGGAACCAGCTTTAAAACAGGGAACATTTCACACACTTGATATATTGCCTTGCAGGAATTTCTTGTAATACTTTCACCAATTAGGACCAATTAAACTTAGCCTAAGACTGAATATGTTCATAGGGATGAAAGTAAGACATGTATGCTATGCAAAACAGGCATCCAACTTTTATGATTAGACATAACCTTTTGATGAGAATATTTTTCTTTCCTCAGAGTAAAAAGGTCTTGGTTTTGAACATCCTGTAACTAGGGATAAATGAGTATCTGTTAGAAAAGTATTACTGCTTTCTTTGCCTTCCATTTTTATATTCATCAACAAACTTGCTGACACTCTTGTAGCATTTTCAGTCCTATAGAACTTGAACCTTTGACCACCTAGATCAGTGAACAATACAGCCACCCAAGCCATAAAGGAGTATTTAAGAAACGTCTAGTGTATCTCAGGATACATGTGTGAAAGTAGTGTCAGAACCTAACATAAATACAAAGTAATATATCCATTGCAATCACAACTGAGCTGTAACAGACTCTTCTTTAAAATAACATCAGCAATTTTCAGTTTCTATTTAATTGTTGGCACTAATTTCTTTTCCATTAAAATCTGTGTTATTTTATTTATTCCAAACAGTTCTGTTTTTTTCCCCACATAAAAGACAGATTGTGTAGTTTCCAAGGCACCATTTTAGTTCTTTATTGCTCAAGCAAAACAAAACCTTTTCCCATGTTTTTGAGCTTTGCCATATAATTTGGACTTGTGAAAAATGTCTTTCAATAAATGAAACAACAGGAAAGTACTTTTTTCTTCTCATTCAAATAATTAATATCTAAGAAGTTTTCTGACTACGTATCAGCTTGCTTGTTTGATTTCTTTTGATTGTAATGCAGATTTCCATGGAAACTAAGTATATAAAGCATGTATTTTCCTTAGTTTTTAAGGCAATTTCTTTATTGAGTTATTGGCTAGTTTAGGAATGCCATGTTAAAGATATTCTGTGTGAATAAACTAACAAAATTTAAAATGGAACTTTCTCTAGAGCAGTTCCAGTAGATGACACATCTGAAATTGATCTTAGATATGATTTTGGCTACACTCAACATGCCCTGTGTAGCTTTTCCTTCCTGTTTCTCCTTGTGTCTTTCCTAACCTTGTTGTGTTAATGCTGTATGTTTGAGAAAGATGTTTTTATTCTTGAGGGCACCAGCAATGTTGGGTAACATCTAGTGAAATGTGTATCGTCCCAGTGTTTCATGGGTTAGACAGAGGACACTGCTATGATCCACAGGGTGAAGCAAGCAACCAGACTAAAAGGCATCCAAGAGCAGGTACTAGTAACACAATCACAGGGAGTTTTTATTTATAAAGAAGTTTGAAGCTTGTATCAGCACAGTACTTGAAATCATATAGTAAAAGATGAATTTGCATGCTGCAGAAATACTAGAATTTTGTGGAACAAGACCCATCATGATGTTCAAGGGAATAAAGAAATCATGTGGTGGAAACAGCAAATTAAATACGTAACTCTATTACAGACTTCTTTCCATCTTTTACAAGGAAGACTCAAGGTTTTTTTCTAGGTTCTAAACATTACATGTCCTAGCAGGAAATTTAAAAATATAAACCAGTCAAAAATCATCTGAACTGATGCTGTGTGTACACAGATGTGTACATATGACACCTTAACAATTCCAGATGCTAAATATGCAAAAAACACACTCCCAAAAGAGGAATACAACTGCAGCTTCATGAATCACATCTGATCATATTTGAAACAGTACTGTATGCAGAAATAAAGAATTTTAATAGGCATCCTCACTTAAATAGGAAAGAACATGGAGGCTTTGAGCAGACTAGCCTTTCTTAAGCTCCCAAAGCATCTACAAACTCTGCCTCACTTACAAGCCCATTCTCACAGCTTTAGCATCACCACAATGTCATGTCTACTATACTGAATGTATAACAAACTAGAAATTATTCCATAAAACTCCAGGATGTAGTTCAAGTGATAAAACACATAAGACCCAGCCTCACCAGGACACATTTCAGGCTTCCTTCCTGGGGACACTACTGTGATGTTGTGCAGCACAGCAGCGCTATATCCCACCAGGAGGCTCCAAGAACCATGCATATCTCATCTACTGCCCTTGGAGGCTGGGACAGAATTTGGAACTGACAAAAATATTAGGGAAAAAAAAAAAAAAAAGGCAAGATCTTTGCTACCAGGAACTACAGAAAGCATCTACTACATTATAGCTCTCAACTTCATTATAGTTATTAAGTGATTTGAAAGGAAAGGAAATAATACTGAAAGCCACCCACTTCTAGGAAAGCCAAATAATTCTACAGCTAGTTTCCTCACCAGGGAAATGGAAGAAAGACTAGATTTAAATTGTTATCTGTAGTCTGAAATATTAACCTAACAGGCCTGTTTATCTTTCATCAAATAGCTTTAATTATGCTGTTTATGCCTTTACATTCTTCTCACTGTTCTCCGTTGCCACTAGTATTATTACACTTTCAGTATTAGTAATAAAACAATTACTGAGCCTCTCTACTGTTTAATGGGTTTGAAACCTCAGGAGCTGAAAATAATTAAGTTGGATATTTGTGATTGCAATGAAGTTTGATGTAAAAAAGAAAAAAAAGAAAAAAAAAATAACCTTACAGAAAGACCCATAGATATTAAAGCCAAATGGGACCACTGAATAATTAAGTCTGCCTTCTAGCATACCATAGTAACCCTACAATTTCATCCCATTTTACCTCTGTCAAGCCTAGTATCTTTTATAGATAAGTCCAATGTTATAAGCATTATACAAGCTGCAAGCAAAGGACCTTATCACTGTTGATGACAACACAGTGAATTAATTACCTTCTGCCCCATTGCACGTAACTCAAACCAGCTAACCTACAGCCCCCTACTTTGCAGCACATTCATCCTTTGGGCATGGCAATTTAGAAAATTAGAAACCTAAAAGAAACTTTAAAAATAATTAAAAAGAGGGAAAGTGATTAGAGAACATGAGCTAGGATTCAACACAGGTGACAGGCACACTTCTACCACTTGCTATTAAAAAAAATACTTATTCCAGAAGTCTCGGAGAATTGCAACAACATCATGTTAACACTTTTTAAAATTTTTTTCCTGTCTGAATAATATACTTTATCTTCAGCATATTGGCCAGAGCCAAGCCTTCTATTCCAGTTAAACTGCCATAGATAGGAAATTCTGTGATATTAACAAAGCATTTTAAGCAAGCAAAACCAGAAGAAAAATCAATAGAAAACAACCAAATATGTATTATTTAATCTATCATCAGCCTGTAGTTACTAAATAACAGCATTGGTTTTATTCTCATATCTTCAATGTTAGCTCACAGTAACTAATATGCCATTCATATACCACTTCCTGATAGGTTTTGACAGCCAGAAAATTGTTCATCTACCTCAACTTAGGAAACAATTTCTTTTCTGAGGTGAAAATGTAAATGCAAGAAGACATAGCAGAAATAGCCCAGTCCTCCTCTGATAAATAAAACAATTAGTGGTACACATATTGTCATTCAGAAACCTACAATCACACAAATTTCTGTGAGTACTAAAATGTTTAGAGGATAAGGCCTAATATTAATTTTAAAAGTTCGTAATAACTGTTATGACAGCATATGTGGGACAAGCACACAAAAGAAGAATAAACCAACTGTTTTAAAGTGCAGATGGTGTGAGAAATACCGCAGAGAGGGGTAGAAGAATTGAGGAAAGTTAGTTTAAGGTTCCCCACACTGGCATGTAGACCAGTGTCTGTAAGCTGGAACTCCGTTTTCTGCAGTCAGCCCTGTGTAATTATATTTAATGTAAAAAAAGTCCTTTCATCACTCAACCCTTGGTTCTGATCATTGGTTAGGGTCTGATTCAAAACTGCCAGCTCTTACCTAAGCTTCTGTGAATATAAGCAACCAGATGTCTCCAATAAGCCAGGCAGCTGCTGACTCCAGGGTTTTAAAGGTCAATAACTTCTTTTTAAAAATCAATATATTAGTAACTAGCTAGTAAAAGCTTCCAGCCTAAAAAACATGCTTAAATGGACAATCCAACCGGGCTTTTTTCCAAGCTACATGAATTTTAACGATGCTTATGCTTGTCAGTTTTCAATTGTCAGATGCCTTTTGTAAGGGATGGGGAATTCTGAAGATCAATTTTGCTCCTTTACAGGAAGCCACCACTTCATTATCCTCTATTCACAGCTTATCATAGACAATGGATACCATTCAACAGAGACAACTTGGGTACATTAAAATGGGAAAAGTGTGCAAGCAATAGCCTAACAATGGCATTTCACTGTGAGAAAGGGAAGCAGACATGGTGCTGTGCTTAGCTTCCCCTAAAGGAATACTTTGTTTCTTTCAGCTCACTCTGTTCTTCAGCTGTGTCTCTAAGAATCATCGATGGGTTTTGTTTGGGTTTCGTTTGATTTTGGGTTTTTTAGTTTGTTTTTATTGAAGATGCACCATATTTGTAGAAAAGTCTGTTCAACAAATAAGGATGTGAGTGATTGAAATTGTCTTTCCTAGAAACCACTCCTTTAGTTAGCTATGATGCATTTAATTTATTATTTATAGCCCTAAACTTTCACATCACGAAGAGAGACCCTCAAGCAGGCTTGAATACTTGCGTTCAAAATAAGCGTGACTGGGAAATGTGTTTGATTCAAAGGAATTCAGATGACTGTATTTCCTGTAGTGCTCCATCCCTTACTGTGACCACAAGCTGCAATAAACCACACTAACTGCTGCCTTAACAAATCCTTAAAGACAAGGTTACAGCAGGGTACATCTCATGCAACTAAGAAGAGCCTACATGAAAACAGCTTTAAGCATGGCCTTTGGTTCTGGTTCTTAGACTCCAAGGCATGCCTCAGGTATTCCCTTGTAAGAGGTGCTGACAGAAAATAGGCTAGGGAGTAATACTGGTCTCACAGGAGCTTAGTTTCCTAAAATTAGGTCAGCATTGGTATAAAATTAGATTCAACGTTCTGCTGAACAAACTGAAAAAAGAGCGATTTTCAATCAAGAATTCTTGAGGGTAGTGATATATATCTCGCTAGAAGTCACCAAGACTTGCCACAGACTTGCACAGTGGTTAGCTTGTTCCTCTTGCCAACATCTGCTTACACTCAATTGAAGCCTGAGCACAAATGAGAACTTATAAATAACCTATAAGGGCCAAATTGTTTAAAGTCAAAACATGCAGCACTATTTAGACAAATTATTACACTGTATAGGTAATGGGCATGCAGACTTAGTTATCTACTATAAAAAATTCCTGAATTAAATTGTCAGATGAAATTGTTTTAATTTGGGGGGGGGGGAGTAT
>NW_009953318.1:975648-995523 GCF_000747805.2 Chaetura pelagica
GGAGTATGGAAAGGAAGAAAAGGAAAAAAGAACAACTCATGAAAATAAAACCTACTTCAAACCATCAAAATGTTCAAAATACATTTACTTCAAACCATCCAAATTCTCAAAATACATTAGTGGTGCCTAGATCGCAGTTGTAGAAAAACTAAAACACAATGTAACAACCTTGGAACAAACTAAACAATGATCTTGAACAAGAATTTTCTAAAATAAATTCTAGCCATCTGCTGTCTTACAATGCAGTATCTCTGATGTTTAGAAACTACATTCTGGAAAGGAACAAATGTTGCTTTCCAGTAATGAACAAACTGACCTTGACTTAAAGAATCATTTGAGCAAAAGGACTAAACTGGAGCAATGAGAAAGGAGGCTCCACACAAAACAATATTAATTACTGCCTTCTCAGTATTGCAGGACAATTTCAAAATATTTTATTATAAACTTGTTTGAACAGTAAGTATCATCCCGAATTGTGGTACTCTGTATACCTGTCGAACCCACTATGCAGCATCACTAACGTCCCCCATGGGTCCCTCTCCTGAGGGCTGGATATATGGACTAAGTGAGATCCTGCTGACTGCAGCCAGCAGATGCAGTAATTCAGAAAGATGCTCAGAGAAGCATCTACTGCACAAACAGTTCAGGGAAGCCCTTTTGGGGATTGCAGCAATGTGTAAGGATCCTGAAAGCTGCCAAGAAGGTTACAAAACAGATTTTGACAGCTTTGGGACAGAATTCTCTTGTGTACCCAGGGAGCAGGCCAATTAGTGCAATTTAGGATTTTGTTGGTTTGCAGACATAGTTTATCTAGAAGCTCAGCAAGAAATCATCTAGCCTGAACCTACCACAGGCTTGGACAAAAAAAAAAAATGTTGTATTCCTTCAGTATTACAGTATAGCAACAGAAAGCCCTATCCAGTATAAAAATCTATAAATTACTTTCCCTAGGCCATTTAACATTGATACAGCTTCATGGTTAATAAATGAGAGGTTGGGGAATAAGCTCCTGGGCTAATGGTCTGGACCAACCTCAGATGGAGATTTTTAATACAATTGTGAAGACTGTTTACATGGAGCTGAAAACTGCAAGGAGTGCTACTTCTTCATTTTTCACAGCTTGTACAGCACATCAGAGGAAGGTTTATGAACACCAGCATGGGAAGCACTAATGAGATACCTACCAACACAGCTTTGAAGAGATCTGGCTTTTTGCAACTAGGGAAACACATGCCTTCTTTTCATATGATCACTGAAGAGTAACATGTTTTCCCAGCTAGGTCTCTACCAGGATGCAGAGTTACAGAGAAACTAATTTATCCTCTCCTGCCATAGCTTTTGAGGTTTTACCATACAATTTAAAATCCAAACAAAGAATCATACTACTTTTTTTAGGCTTCTCCAGGGGTGGTAACAATGGACCCTTGCAATGCTGATGCATTTGTGTTATCACAGCAAATGTCTTGTACAGGCTTATACCCTGCTGCACTCCAAATAGCATCTGTGAAACCAGAGACAAGCATTGACTTATAGAAGGGACACTAAGTGATAACGGACACCATACTCGACTTGCACAATCAAGCGAAGCTCCCAGAAATAGCTTCATCATATGTGTGTGCATTTATTGTAATGAATTGCTAATATCCATGCTGTTTTGTGACAAACTGCTGTGAAACGTATTGTTCTCATATGTGCTGGGGATCTGAAGCACCAATTGCTCTTATTTTCTAAAACTCCTTGGATAAAGAACTTGCCAATCTGCATGTGGTGTTTTGTGGCTGACTATTTTCATAGATTGTGCTAGGTACGAACTCTCTGACTTGCTGAATCCAATATAAATTTTAATCAAACTAGTTGCTTGACAATCTGGAGACAAAGGGTGCCACTTTACTGGCTTCTGTAGAACTGCTTGCTCTCCCTACATATAAACAGCTCAGATGAACCTTTTGGCATACCTGTTTCTTTCCAGATGGACCTACACCAGTTTTTAACTGCAAAACTCATGGCTTCATACAAGAAGTAATTTGAAAGCAGTGCAGCTAACGGATACACATACACTTTTGCAACTTTCTAACATGATAGCAATGGGAAAAACAAAGTTCAAACTGAAAAGAACTTGTAAAATGAAACAACAAAAAGTCCAAACATGACAAAAATCAGAAAATTAGTTGTCATAACCTTCTGGCCAGGCCCCAGAGAGTCACAAATATCCCATCCCACAAGCAGTCAACAAATGTTGCAAAAGATGTGCTAATCTCTGCCTAACCCTACAAGGAACTGTGAAACTGAATAAAGATTTGTAGGCAGTTCTGTTTCAGTTCATTCTCAACAAGTAATACTCTGTGGGTTCCTAGGTCTGCTCCCTTTCTAGTATCTTGACTCATCTACAATGTCATTGTGTAACTCAACAAAAGCAGCTTCTGTGCCCCTGTTCACAGTCTGCCAACAATTACTACATGAATCCAGTGAATCTCAGAAAGTCTTTCTCCACAGGATAATTTCCTTTTGCCATTTGATATAGCATCTCTGTACCCAGGCTCATCTGAAGGTGTCTGGCCCTCAAATAACCACATTGCCCTTGCAATAATCACACAGTAAAAAAGTGATTTTAATTCTATTTTAAGATTCAAAATTATATTCCCTATATCATCTAGGCGTGACAAAGCCTGTAGATTCTTTCATATTCAGGGTTTTAACCTATTGCATTTGCAACTTTGCAAAAAACTGACATGAGTTTTTCAGGGTCTTTTTTTTTTAATCTTTGCTACATTTTCCTGGATGGCATGTTATATGCCAAAGAGAGACAATTATTTTCTCTGAGGGATTTGGTTGTTGTTAAGTTAGGCTGCCTTTTGTTTTGTTTTTAGGTTAGGCTGCCCACTGGAGACACATACATTCAGGAGTTCCTGAAGTAAAAAGCTCAAAAGACACTTGCAATTCAGGACAATGAAGATTTTTTAAAATGTGGACAGTACACAATACATAATTGAACAGATTATTTTTGTGGCTAAGGCAAGTTTTGCTAACCAGCTTAACTAAGCAGTGGCGTGACAAATTTCCAGGAATCACCTTCTGGCAAATCATAGTGTGTGGAAGGTCCAGAAGGAGCACTAAGAAGCTGTGAAGTCAGAGGTTTTTGATAGACACTGAAGGGCTTCACCAAACATGGAGAGAACCACACCTGCTATCTAAAGAGCTATTAGAAAATGGCCAAAACAAAATGAAAAAAACCACAATTTAACTACAGTCTTAGTTAATTTCCTTATCACTAGGTATTTAATAGCAGCCTTGTGATAAAACTGAAAAACTTGGGAAAATCTACCAGCAGCAATGGAATTCCTGTATTGCTGGCAAGTCCTTGAGAAAGAAAGAGAGGAATGTCCTTACGTGTGTTAAAACTGACAGATATAGCTTAGTAATTAGACTATATCACCTTCCACAAAACTACCATTTCCTAAATACATGGTTTCCCTTAACCTACAGGTTATGAATCATGAATATTTTACAGATCATGACAATGCTTTAGAACCATTAGCTGATCCTTCCCTGACAACTCCTTTGAGCCATGGGGTAGTGATTTAATTTAGTTTAAAAAAAGTTAAAATTCAAGTGATTGAACATTAAATAGTCTATTTCATATATTTACCTGAATATATATTTAATATAATCAAGGATGTAGAATTTAGTGAGTAAGGATGATGAGACAATGTGGTATGCCAGCCTTCCTTTTATAGGTCCCATTTTGTGTCCACACAGAAATGCCATGTACCAGCATCTCTTTAGCACCTTTAATCAGAACAGTAACAAAGGTGGCATCTAGCATTTATGTGTCTGAAGTTCCAATGGCTCTGTTTTTATATTTGAGGCATCATTGTGCACCTACAGGAAGGTTCATGATGGCACAGTGGCCAAGATATTTTTTTAAAGGCAATTAAAAAAACCCACCAAAACCAAAGAACTTACATAGAATGAAACGTTTGGCTGTGCCTGTTGATACAGCAGACTGAAACCACAGGGATTATTTCATCTACCACATGCTTTATACATATGCATTATGCCCTGGGCAAAAACACCATCAGATCAACCACTCACTGTCCTTTTTACTTTTGAAGTCCTTTGACCCTAGGAACAACCTGTGACAGTCCTTACAGATGTTTAACTTCAGAACACCTTTTGCAATGGGAAACAACTAGACAGGAGCAAAACAAATCCTGTATTTTTAACATTCTAAATTTACTTTTTCCAACACACTGAGAAAAAATGTCTACAGAATGAGAGCAAACGACGAGGGGCAACCGGCACAAGCTGGAACAGAGAAAGTTCCACTTAGATATGAGGAAAAGCTTCTTTACAGTGAGTGTGACAGAGCACTTGAACAGGTTGCCCAGGGAAGTTGTGGAGTCTCCTTGGCAGATATTCAAGACCCATCTGGATGCAGTCCTGACTAATGTGCTCTAGGCAATCCTGCGTTAGCAGGTGAGTTGGACTAGATGATCTCTAGGGGTCTGTTCCAAATCTGACAATTCTGTGATTCTGTGAAACTGATCCCTCAGCCCAGACCTTGCTAGAAGCTGCTTTTTCTTAGCCATCTCAATAGCCCACCCTTTCTTTGTGCACATGCCAATCAGAGGACCAGGAGAGCTTTAGTTAAATGTTACATATGCCAGGATCTTCAAACTGATGCTGTTTAGAAATACCCATAACAGAGACAGCTACCTCGGAGTGATCTTTTAAGACATCTCCTAAGAAGTCACCTAGACTTCAGCAGGTTACCAGTGATGCAGTAGGTTAACACCTACAGGAGCAACAGCACAGAGTTTGCCATGCAAATGCAAGGGTTGTGACATCCTCTAAGATCAACCAGAGATTTTTTTAGTTACTAGTACTTGGACTTCAGCAAAGGATTGCAGGCTCCTAGAGATTTGAATCCAAAACTTTCAAATGGGGATGTACTGACTTGTTTATATTTTTCTTTAAAAGCACGGCTACAAAATCAAGTCATCAAGCTAATGTGTATTTGCTGACTTTATCTAAGCACTCATGACACGTGCATTGGCTATGATAAGCCAATTAGATTCTTTTGAGACCTGATACCATCTGTCAAAGAAATTGCTGGCAGTCCAGCAGGTAGTTTCTCACTCCCCAAGTGGGTTTCACACTTTACCACTCAGTACTCACAATTACCCTTCCCAGTGCCAGAATGGAATAAAAAATTAAGAGAAAAGCTTTAGTCATTATCTATTGTGAAAAGAAACAGAAGAGATAAAGCACACGTTTGTGTATGTGTGAAGTCAGTTCTTGTATTTCCACATTCACTACGCTTCTGATTTACCTTGAAGAGATGTAGGTTTTCAGTTGCCATAACAACCATTAACAAATAGCAGCACAAGCTTTACACAAATGATGTGATTGTCAGGAGCGGGGCATAGTCTTACAGGTTTTTATTAGCTTTTTTTTCCCAAAAATACATGCTTTCTGCTAGCTTATTAGCTAACCTATCACTTCCATTTTTCCTTATTGCATACTTCTTATTTAGTAACAGCAAAGGTGTATTTTTTAAGAGGATATACCTATATCAAGAGCCTCTAACATGCCCTATCTTTCATGCTTGAGAAAGGCATCATATGATTGCAGCATTCTTTAAAATGTGCAAACTAATTTGCATTAATGCTTCTCTGTCAGTGAGCTAACTGTGGGACTATAAATATAGTTCCTGTCTTCAGGATTACTTAGCATTTTTACTCTGAAGGAGAAAAAAAGCAAGGAAAAAGATAATATTCTGAGACAGATGGAAAGGGGGAGAGAATGTTCTGTACATCATGCAAAAAATAACGATGAATCTGTTGGTTATTTTAAAATGTAAAGATTTATAAAGGCTAAATTATGCATACTTCAACACCTGAACATTTCTACTGTACAGTTTTTGTGGTTCATATGCATTTCTTGAATAAATTACAGTCCACCAAATTAAATATTAACTTTGGCAGATTTTCTTTCTAGAGAGAGCAAACCCAAATTTTAGCTAATGTATAATAGCAGTAACAGTTTGCACTTCTGCAGTTGCTTCCATCTTCATACTTTCTTCAAAGCACTTCAGATTTCAGTTAAAACTATTACTTTGAAATATGGTCACATTTTAAGAATAAACTAAGATCCTATCTCAAAGGGACATGAAAAGTCTGTGGCATGATCAACCATAGATCATGATTAACATGAAGAGCTGATTAACTTTTCTCAAGACCTAAGCATCTGCTCAACTTTCTATCATCTAAATAAGACAGATGAAGTTTCCCCATAAGCAAAGAATTTACAAATCTGTGTAAATACAATCAGAGTGTATGTGTGCATACACTTACTAAAGAGAACCCAAAAAACCAAAAAAACCCAAATTTAGCCAGCTGAAGGTTTATTTTTAATTCATATCTCATCTCCTTAGCAAAGAAGTGACTTACCTCCTGCACTAAATTTGCTTTCCACTCCACAGAGGCATTATACTAGCTCAAAAAATGGCTTTCTTCCAAGTTCTTAACTAGCACCATGTCAAAAATTGCTCAACAGAAAGGCACTCTCATGACAGCTGGCAGCCAACGTTTTTGATCGCTACAATTACGTTTCCACTTCACTGTCCATTCCTACCTGAGGAAAATGCTGAAGTCCTGAGATAAAATTGTACAGAAAATTGTGTGTGTTACAGAAGGCAGAATAATTGTCTCCTTTAACTTTTGTTTTCCCTTCTTTCATCTCATACAAATTTGCTTTCTTTTTAGCTACAACAGACTACTGCTATTTCTTTATAGCTCTGCAATAAATGCTGTTTCTACTGGATTTATTTCACCCATACTTGGTTGGTTTAATAAAACAAACAAGCCATAAATTAACTTGCTCTCTGCTATTTAAGCCCACTCTTCTCCTTTTTCCACAAACAGAGCAAACCCAAGTAGAAACAGGTGCTGATAGGAAGACTTATTTTTAATTATTTTCTCCTTTCCTCCTCTATTGGCTTCCCAGCTCTCTGTAAAGGGTTAGAAAGATTAGCTGTAACTTTTGACAATTTTAGCAGCAAATATTAATTGCCAGCAAATAGCAAATGATCCACAAGGGCAAATTCCCTTCCCCGCTCCATCCCTTCCCCATATAACCTTACTAGGATAAGCAACTGCTTATTTCACCTACCTTTAAAGCTGACTGAGCTATTAAAACCTTTTTTATGTCTGTGGCAGGTAGCACCTTGGAGAGCTTGCACCAGCCAACCAGAGTCTGTGCTAATTTCCACAGGGAGTTCTCTCCCAATATATTCTAATTATGCCAAAAACATTTATAGAACAGCTTCCTTTTTAAAAATAGCTCACAAGCCTTGTGCACCAGAGGAGACTCAATTCACCTACCCCAAGTGCACTGAATAGCACTTTGACAGCTCTCACTACTACCACAATCTACATTTTCAAGAATGCTGTGAAAGAATAAAATACGTCTACTTAACACTTCAGGGTGAATTTAGATATATGCTATGCTATAAATAAATAGTATGGGATGTTATTCAGACTCTAGAACTAAAAACTAAATGAGGGTATAAGAACGATCAAATGGATCTTAAATGTCCATCAGCTTATGCTGTATTGATTTTACATCTTATTAGCAGTAGCTTTCACAGCCTGGCATTCTTCACCAGCATTAGTATAAGGTTGGGGTTTTTTCTAAGATATTTAACTGGAAAAGGCTGAGCTTTTTTCAGTCAAAAATAAACACTGTGATTTAAAACAGAAGTTTCACAGTATTTAATAGCCTAGGGCACCTATGTAGAATAGGCAAGTGTCTATTTCAAAAAAATGTTGTTTCTTGAACCAACATTTCTTGATATCAGGAAAGTTCTCTCTATAATATGACAAGTGAAAGATTATTATTTCCAGTGCCTATCTGATGCACAACTCAGGTTTAGCAGTGGTGAGCACTACATGCAACACTTTTTCCAGCTCTCATAGGAGTTCCTATTTATGCTACACAGGCTGGTTTAGAGCAGGGTTGAGAGAATTTGGGGTGATATGGCTGAAGGTTCTTCCCTCCATTAACTTCTGAGATACTGGAATTGAATATGCAAGAAAAAGGGCTTTCTGCAGCTCATCTTGTTTCCATAGTTAGTAAGTTACATGCAAAAGATCTAACGCCAGAGTCACAAGCAGAACTTAAAAATTCATAGAATCACAGAGTGGTTTGGGCTGGAAGGGACCTTAAAGATCACATAGTTCCGATGCCCCTGCATGAGCAGGGACAACTCCCACTAGACCAGATTGCTCAAGGCCCCATCCAGCCTGGCCTTGAACATACTCAGTTCAAACAGATTATCATACACTCCAAACCCTTGGCAGTAGAACATCAAATGAAGCCAAATCACAAGAGAATCAAGACCCTGGTCTGCCAAAAAAATACTACTTAAATGTATCATGCTCTGTCAGTACCACATAATAGAACAGTATGCAGAGACCCAAACTGACCTAAGGATGCCAGCCAGTAAAGTGAAAGACCTGCCCTAAGGTATTCTTCCAGCCAGGTTCATTAACCCTTTAGAGAAGCACCTTGCCAAAACAGCAAAGCAAACATAGGTATCTCTGAATGACACTACATTATGTCCTCTGACTTTTTTAAGTACTAATTGCCTGCTCACTGCATCAAATCACCTCTATATGAGAAGTCAGTTAATATTTACCTTTTTTTTTTTTTTTTTTTTTTTTTTAATTGAGAAATACTCTTTTGGTAATTAAGTAAAACTGCACAAAATGTATCTTCAAAGAATTTTTACTGTGCTTGAGAAGGATGCCAGACTAATGTATCTGTGAAAATTGAATCACTCCATTAAAGCAGAGACAAGTACTGCCCGTGTAGAAGCAGTGGAAGCTGCTCCCACAGCTCTGTCAGCCAAATTTCATTAATCATGCCCACAAGGAGACAAATTTAAGCATAAGGGTAGTACTGCACACCTACACCCATACAAAATTTGGCCTTGTTGAATGACTGTGAGGGAGTGCCAACTGCATAGTGTGGACATCTGCCCACAATTCACCAGCCAGACCCATCAGTTTATTGACCACAAGGAGTCAAAGAGATGTCAGATAGTAACAATTTTCTTCATAATAACCAGAGGAAAAAAGATTCTTTGTGCCATTGCTAATCTTATGATCCACCCTTTGTTTCATTATTTTAGCAGACACCCCTAAGCAATATCCTGGACTCCAGTTTATCTTCTTGATTTCAGTCATGAAGCAGTACGATATTGAAACATGCATAGTCCTAACCTTTTACCGCTACAGTTTGGTGCCAGAAATGTTTAAAAGACATTACTCCATTTGAATATTGCTACTGCCCAATTTATACTATCCTTCATTTCTATGCTAAAAAAACCCAAACATTGCCATCAATATTGCACGAGTTTCTGCCATCCCAACATGTAGAGAATACAAGACCTTTTGAAGAGGACAGAAATAATATGGCAACAGAGAGAAAAAAGAAATACTAGATTATTTGTCAGAATATCTCATTTTTCATACAACAGTTATTCCCTCTGATGTTTCCTTTCTGAGGTTTTTAAACAGTGATTTGAAGATCCTTACTGGAAGGCATGAAATATTGCAGTAATTTGGGAAGATTCACAAGTGGAAGTTGAAGGCAGAGGCAGCTACACCATCTCAGCAGTCTCAGTCTCACTCGTGCAGGCACACAGACAAAACTCTGCTGAGAGTTACATCCTGAAAAACATTCTGACACTCCTCAGCAAGAAGCAGCCTGAACAGAGGGAGTGTGTGGGGCAGTGGGGTACAGGGACAACATGGAAGAGCTGTCTTGACATCATTGTTTGAAGAGCTAGGTTCAATTCCCACCTGCATGACCTTGGCTAAGACATTTATAGGACTATTTCCCTCATTTGTGTGGATACATAAAACTTAAGTGTCCTCACTATCAGTGAGCTCTTTTTGTCTAGAGCTTCTTTGCCTTACTATTGCATGAAGTTCATCACAAGCTTAGGGTAGGTACATCAGGTAACACAAAAGTAATTAATTATACCTGCCCAACTGAAAATATGCCTGAGCTGAGCCTGACTCCAATGCTGCTCTTCAAGCTAAAACCTCTGCACAAACATCAACACAACCAATTCAAGTCACTGGTCAGAAAGGAACACAATGCAGGTAGAGGAGCAATCTAGAAATTAATGCAACACCTTGGTTCAGGGTGCAACATTTTAGGTCTTCTGCAGTGCTTGCAAAGTGCCAGATACTTCAAAAAAGATTTAAAGAAGAAGGATAAGGAAGTGAAACTGACTTTTTAAGACTCATGCTTACTAAAAGCGACAAGCAGCAGAAAAGTCAATTGCTCAACGCAGGCAAGAGGTGTGACAGCTGTAATCTAGGGACAGGTCAGAAAAGCCCCAATTACTTCTTTAAATCTGGGGGAAAACAAAAAGTATTAAGACAAGGAATATTCCTTGGGAAGGTTATCAAGAGGATGGAGTCAGGGTCTTTACAGTGATACTTGATGGGAGACAATGAGCTGAAAGAACAAATAAGAGGTTCAGGCCAGGCATTAATTTTTTTCTCATGAAGACAGTCAAGCAGTGGAATAAGTTTCTCAGAGAGGTCTACCATCACCATCCTTGGAGGTTTTCAAGACCAGATGAGATAAAGCTCTGAGCAATCTGGTTTGACCTCATAGCTGACCTTGTCTTGAGCAGAAGGTTGAACTACAGACCTTCTGATATCCCTTCCAACGTGATTTATCTATGACACTAGGATCTGCCAAAAATAACCCAGAGATATCCATAGAAAAACATGCCATGCATAGGAAAAATCAATTAATAATTCAGTCAAAACTGAGAAAAGATGTATAAAAGAGAGGAAGGATTTACATGTAGCTCTTTCAGATGCATATGGAGACATTAATTTTGCTTTTGCAATATATAAAGGTTGCTATCTAAAGAAGAAATGCCACCATATTTGTGAAGAAAAAATAAAATTACAACATTCTTTCATTAAAATTGCCCTAGTACAATATATTCTTTATAAAGTAGAGTATTGATGATGAATAGATTACCAAGACAACTCTTACTTCTTTCTCAAGAGTGTAACATTTATTTCAATTATTTATTTCTGGGAAAACTGACGTTTCAACACTGAACTAAATGAAAAAAATCTAAGTCCTCACCCTATGTTAGCAAGGAGTAAAAACCAGGCAAACTGTCTCTTTCACTCCCTCGTAAGTATAGCAGCTATTCTCTGTCCTTGCAATATTCACCAGCTCTTGTCTTCACTTTCTCCTACTCCTTTTATGTCTCTTACTCAGTGGGTAAAAGGCAAGTTGCACATTGCTTTCCTGTGATTCATCTTGAATGCAAAACTACCCTTTTTGTATGACATGTGGTATTAATCACCATCTTCCCCTCACTTGATGTTAGAGTTGGCAAATTTCTAGCATCATCACTGGGTGGCCATGTGTACATCATTTCTGATTTCTTCACTGCATCCAAGTGGGGGTAGCAACTGCAACTAAACTAATCTATTTTAAGAGATTTTTTTAATATATACACATACTCAGAATCAGTCTCATCTTTAAACAGTGTTAGATAGCAGAGAGATTAAGCTACTCTCAATCCCTTCGGACATAAATCAGTGCTTCTTTTAATAAAGGGGGGTTTTGTTGGGCTTTTTTTGAGTGGCTTTTCTTTTGGTTTTTTTTCTTTATCCATGTCACTGTATCTCTCTCAGCAATTTATTTATATGAAGGGAAAGCCAAGTATATATTTCCACCCCCTGCCAATAAACTGATTGTTCTTTGGCTCAAGCTGTTCAATATATTACAGACCAGAGCAGGGAAGTTATTTGTCCTTAATGGTTTGGCAGTGCTCTGCTATGTTAAACAGATGCTGTATTTTACACCCCATTCGTAACTACTTATCACTGGTGGACTTAAACATATTTGTACATTACCTCCTATTGGATCCCAGAGGTGAAGGTGCACATAAAAATAACTCACTCTTTCCTCTTTGTGCTGTGTACTAACTCTATTAGAAAGTTTTGTTTAGCTCAAGTGATACATTAGGATTTGCATGTGGTTCTTGCAGTAGGTCCTTCTGAACCCCAAAGGTTTCACAGATAATACCACTACTAAATTCCATGTACAGTAAACATCAATTTTCACCATAAAGCAAACTCTATGAGAGCTGTGAAAACTGCAAACAAGTAACAGAAATGTGTCATGAATTTGTAAAGGAAATTCTCACTCTCATCACAGTGTTTAGTTCTTGGACAACTGCCTATGAAATGAAGAGTTCAGAATTTTCTGTTGTAATTCTAAAGCTAATATACACATCAGCCTCTTTGTGGCACCAAGGGTAAATACAAAATCTGTTATGACTTCATAAATACTTTCCTAAAATAAACCAAAATTCTAGAAGTATGTGCAGTTAGGTAGTACCTGTGTGCCACTCTTTCTCTCTTCAATCACACAACTTGTCAACAACCAGGTATACTGCACCCTCCACATCTATACCATGCATTTTAATCAATTTACACACTGTTCACTCAAAATAAATAATAAAATAGCCCATAGAAGAAAATTTCAGTCTGGACAGTGACAGTTATACTCAACACCGGAAAATATGAACTTATAAGAGATGTGCATAAACACTGAAATAAAACATCTAACATTACACACAATGAGAAGGATGGTTTCATTGGCAGGGCTAGGTTAAAATTACCGTTGATACTTTTTTAGTGGAGTTTACAAGGGAAATTTAGAGTGTGGATATTGTTGATAATGAAGTAGCAGACCAAAAAGATAACCTGAAGGAGACTGACAGTATACAGTAGGGAAAAAAGGCACTAATAAAAGATGTCATAACAGACAGAAGAAGGAATAAAAATATAAGAATTATTTGAATAGCATAAAAGGTGCATACTTATTCACTAACTTCAAATGAATTAGCTCTACTTAACATTATAAGTATGCTTCTGCAGAGAGCACTTTTCAAACACACTGTGATCATTTCTTATAGTGTGATCCCCTGTAAGAAATCTTTTCAACATAGCAACAAAGGAACTGAAATGAAAGAGCAGTCTCAGAAAAGCAGGGATTTCTCCCCATACTTATGCATTAAATCTACTCAGCAAAACAAATCCAGAAGGTCAATGTATGGAGTAAAGGACAACTTAGGTATAAAGTTTTATTTATAATATACAGTGAAAATCTATCATCACAAAGTAACAGAAAAATATTTTCTGTTCTGGAAATGAAATGGCAATGGCACCCAGATAAAAGCTATAGTAGGAACCTAGATAATAATTAAGAAGATAATAATTGAGGATGAATGTAACAACATTTTAGCAGATGAGTAACTCGTCACTTCGGCATTAAATAACATATTTAATGAAATAAAATGGTTGCCAGCAATATTTTTTTGTTTGAAATAGAATAATAATTTGTGCATGAGGCTACTATATCACAAGAACCTGCCAAATTTCTGTGTATGAGATTGACAAATTCGATAGATGGCATGGAAGAAACATCTAACACTAATGTTGTCTACACCTATATAAAACTGGCACTTTGCAAGAGGAAAGCAGGCCAAAAGGGCAGGGCAGAGTGCAAGAACACTTTCATTGACCTTGGATCACCTATTTTATGCACAAACAAGCACCTCTACTATGACAGCAGTTTTACAAGCATTAAATAAGTAAGGGAAAAAAAATAATAATTCTCCAAACATTTTTTGGAGCCGGTAGAAAGCAGAGAATTTCTTTTATATCAGGAAAACTAAGTAGACTAAGATTGCACCATCTGCTTTAGAGATACATGCTGTGTACACAGGATGATTTTACAAGAGTATATAAAACCATAAGCAACAGAAAGAACAAGGTTGTTGGCGCTATTCTTTATGTGAAAATACAACTAGAGTGCATCAGATGAAATTATTAGTTAGTGCATTAAAAAACAACAAAAAAAGGTATCTAACGTATCTAGACCCTGAAATTCACTGACACAGGATGTAACAATTAGGCAAGACATTTTCAATTGGCTGCCTGTACTCTGTCATCCCCTTAATCCTGGCTTTAATAAACAAGCAGAAACAAATATTTGTAAAAAGAGATGCAAAATCCTTGTTACTGTTACCAAAATAAGTTACGTTTGAGGTCACATCCACCATTTTTATTCAGCTGGATACCACGTAAGATAGAGAAATATGGATAACAGCCTATCATTTCCCTTTTCAACCCAGAAGCATTATTACAAATGCATACAAGATTTTAAATCACAAAATCTTCTAATAAATGTTTATTTATTGAAGATGTATTAGCTTTGTGGCAAAAGCAATGCTGGTTTTCTGAAAACATAACCCTGTTATCCCATAAGCATGTTGGAAACCATTTTCTCAGGTAAGAACCACTACTTTACTTTTTAAAAACACCAATCTGTGGGTGACAATGCCTTGGTTATTTCCTTACTATTGCTTGAAATATTATAAATATGATCTGTGTTCCAAAACCTGTTTTTCTTTTGCTGTGCAGAATCTTTCTCCCAGTGTTAATTTTTTATTTAGTGATAAACTCTATATGTTCACTTTTAAAAAGAATGTGGCATTTACTTATCCTTCATTTTTAATAATCCAGTGTACATTTCAGAACAAGACACCACCTTGAAAGCATAAGTGGAAGAAAGTATAATGAAAAGATGCAAATGGAAACATACAAAAATTCCTATTAAACAGCATAAACTATACTTCTGCTTTCAATTTATACCCTTTATCATGTAAGCCTGGCACAACCACATTTCCCTCTGTAATCTCATCTGTAATAAGGAGTTGGCTGATATAATACAGGGTAGTTTCATATCAAATGTTTTACTTATATTTTGAAATCAAATCCATCAAGACACGTGGTTTCTTAGATCACTGCCCACAGAAAACGAAGAGTCTCTCATGACCTAAAATCAGGTGAAATGTATGCCTGCATATTCCTCTCATCTGCAAGCAAAGCCTATTGAATTAATCACTGAAAGAAATTTAATTTCTCCTCAGAATACTCAATTCTTCATGTCATTTCACTACTCACTTAAGTGTGGGAATAGTACTTGACAACTAAGCTTAACTATTTGTTTCAAAAATATTATTTTTTCTTTTGGCTGCTGGCTAAGTTATTTTGACAGCCTTTGAAATAGCCCAGCTAGTTCTATTTGCAAATCATTAGAATAGTTAACTGTTGTTTTCCACCCAAAACAAAGTTGATCAAAAGCAGGAAAAACAGCTGAAAGATTTAATTCAGCTTGCATTGCATACCACCTGATATGGTCCTTGTGGGCAACCAGAATGAGGTATGACATCATTAAGCAGATTCACCCAACGAGCATTAGAGTAAAAAAAAAATTACTCTCAAGTACCAACAGACAGGACTGCATGATACAGAAACTCTTCATTTGCAACTTGGTGTAACCTTGTGTCCATCCTCCTCCTCTTTAACAGCTCTGTAAGCAGCTCTATGTACAATAATAGATAAAACAAGCGATGCCAAAGGACAGAAAAAATGTACATAGCCAGCCTCAGAGAATACCTTGGAGAGAACACATGCCACCTATAATCTCTTTCTTTATTTCCTCTTATAAAAGAAAAAACACTGATATCTCTGCTGAACTTACTTTAAAATTACTGTTATTGGGGATAGAACTGATCTGTGAAACCTTCATGCATGTAAGGCTTTATCTTAGGCAACACCTATAAAAAGGGGAAACGTCTTTGTGTAGACACTAAGCTGTCACTGAAAACAACAGAATGTACAGAAGATGCACAAATAGTCCTTTGATAGAGAGGTGTTATGCCCTGCTTTTCTCCAAATGTTCCAATATTGACTAGTAAAGAGTAATTTCATGGCAGCCTCTGCCAGTTTTTCATTACTGCTATTTTAATGTCTTTCCATGGAAGCATGATCTCCCTTTTTATAGCTGTCAAATGTGTTAAGAAAACAAGCAAAAATCTTGCTTATACATGTTGAACTCTACATTTCGGTGTAGACAGTGTGTTCTGGCAAGGAATTATTTCCTTCATGTTTCGCAGTGGTTTCAGTCATATGGCATATCATTAAAAATGCATCTATATACTGTCAATTGTACATAGAAAATTGTATAAAGAAGACATGTTAAGAGATATGTAGTAAATTTATATTTCTTAATCCAAAACCAAAGGACCTCCAATGATTTTGTGTGGCCAAAACCTCACATCTGCATATTTGCTGTTCCAAAAAGTACTGACAGATACTATTTAATAAAAGTCAGAAAAGTTGCATGTATCCAAGATTCTAAAACTTGCAGTAGCACCTTAATATAGTCATTATTAAGTTCAGCAAAGTGAATCATGCACTGTGTTTACAGTAATGCATGCTATCCCCCCAAAAAATAACCTACAAAGGTTTGATACTTTTATATTCACTTCCTAATTTACCTGCATCTGCTTGCAGCTTTACCATATGGCACTTTCATCCTATCAGACTTTCAACATAACTAAGGTAAATTGCCTCAGCATTAAGAAGCAGAAAACCACTGCCCATATACAAGGAAACTGTAACTTGAAAGATAATGAATCAATAACAGTATCTGCTGGTTATCCAAGTCCCTGAGCAACTTCACAAGTGTAGATCGAGCTTTAGATCAGTGTCCTGGTTAGACTGCAGTTTGGTTACCTCTGTCTTTACTCTTACCCAGTTTTGTCTAAATTGGGTACTTCCCCAAATAAAGCCACATATGTTTTTTAAGTTATCTTTGGTCACTCTTGTCTACCAATTGCTTCCTAAACTATGTAAAACACTGTAATTTCCCATCAGTACTTACATCACCCGGTACTCCACAAAAAACAGCAATATTGGGAATGCTGACCTATGACAAACACCATATGGCTGCAGATGTTCTTAAGTATCATGTTTTCTAACCTACCTCACAGTAAGCCCAGATGCCATGCTAATTAAAAGCTGGATACCATCCAGAGGCTAATGTATAGCACACTCTCAGAATTCTGCAGTATGTAGAGATACTCTAATTTTATTAACAAATAATTCTAGGGAAATAGATTTAACAAGAATTATAGTACCAGACACAAATATAAACTAGGATGCGCATTTATAGAGAAAAGTAAATAGGTGTCATCCCCACAAACACACACTGTTGGCCTAGTTAATATTTAGAGATATTCTCTAATACTAATATATATAACATAAAGTGTAAAAAAATACCAAAACAAAGCACAAATACTAACACGTTTCATTACACAAACATTCATGGTGAACAAATCTCAAAGGGGTCTGTCCTTTACCAAAAAAACCTCATTTAAAAATTTAAACGCATAGTCAAAGGAAATACTTCTCTAATATTTCCCTCTAAGCTCTGGAAACACAGAAGACACATTATCCACAACTTTCAGTCAAGCATTTTTATGACCATCAAATAAAAAAATATTTTCAAGTGAAAGATTTCATGCAGGACTATGTAGACCTGACAAAGTACAAGATACTAGCCAAATGTTTTGGTTTTGTTTCATTCTTACACAAGTCAGGGAATATCTTCTCTACACCATCTCTACATGCTCTAGAGAAAATATTATTCATATTGATTAGCAGTACATCTCCTTGAAGATCAGAATTAATAAATATTTTACAGAATTTTTATCTTCAGCAGTCTCAACAGGTGTAATAAAAAAGGATGTGCTTGCAAAGAGAGACACTTCCTTTCTAAAGGCAACCTATAGAGAGTGATTGCATTTAACATTAGCTATGTATGCACACCCTTCACTATGCATCAACATTAAGACTAGGCTTTAAATGCCATTCTAGCTTATATGTTTGGACACAGCCACAGCAAAGGATAAATGATCATGGTTATTATTTTTTATTATACTACTTATTTTGCCTCTATTCATCACATAAGTATTGTAACATAGTGAATCAAAAGCAAGAGGAATCTTCAGATTAAAAGGTGGTGAACAAATCTTGTAGAAGGCTTTCTTGAGTGAGCAAGTAGTATGTCTGTGAGGAGAAAATGCCCCACTGCTAATGAAAAGTAAGTTCATCTTAATTAGTAGATGAATAAGCATAATTATATTCTATTATGAAAAAGGACTGACTTTCTAACATAGGAGTTGGCTTGACCAGTTAGAGCATAGTTGAGAACCCTGAGTTCATGAAATTGACTTGGAGAGCTAGGAATGGTTCCCAAATAAATTGTCAGTATTTTCAGCTACCAAACAGAAATTGTCTCTCTCAGGGTACTCTGAATACTTGCACACATGAAAATAATAATGCAACCATCATACGACTATGCATGACTCCACATATAAATAGAGTCTCTAGGTCACAACCATCCAGTTATCACCTACGTTACCTCACTAAGTAATTGGACTTTGATCTCTTTCATTTATTATTTAAATACAAAGTGACTGTTCGAAACAGAAAAGCTATTTCTTCAAGGAAACGTAAGACAAGACAATAAGGGTAACAAAATAAGTGCATAGGATCTATATGCAAGTTTTCCTTGCAAGTTTTGATAGGACCACCTGTTCCAAGTACCTAACATGACAGCGACCAAGTGAAATGGTTATCCAGAAGCCGTTACCTTAACCTGATTTAATCAGTGTGCATTCCTCTGAGCACACAGGCAATGTTTCATTCTTCTCAAAGATTCTTTGTCTATTCTGAGAATTTGAAGCCTGCCCAATCTGATTAGCTCATCAATAAAGGTATAGAGGAAAAAAAGTAGTCCTACATTTCTACAAAAGGCTTTGCTGTTCATTCAGCATCTTCAGTTATGTTAATATCATGTCTCCCTCAGGACTGAATTACTTATTTTACCTCTGTACCAGGCAGTATGGGGGGGGGGATATAAAAAATCAAGCGTGCACCAGTACTATTACTTAAAAATAAACATGACATTACAGAAGAAGATACGGGGAAGGATGACCAAGTACTGTATTGTCAGTTTTCTAAAGAAGGAAACATCTCTTTGGAGTCATATGCTGGCCTTCTGGGGCTCTGGAGTCACCACCCTGCCACTGCCATAGGTTATACTGCGACTCAGAGAAAGAATAAACAACCAAACCATGCAGGAGATAACTGCAGTTACGATATGGCCTGCTCAGGTACCCTGGTAAAAGACACCAGGTCATTGTTTAGACAGAAAGATTTGCCTGGACAGAAAATACTATCTTCCCTAATAGAGAGGATGATCTATTAATGATAATATTAACTAAATAAAAAATTTTGCTTTGATCTAAAAGATGGATTTAATAATTTACTAAAGGGCAAAAAAATGTCAGACCATCAACTTTCCACGTTAACACTGAAATTTGACTGTGCAAAATTCACTGTACATACTAAAACTACATGAATAAGAATACAGAAGGGCCTTTCAGGGCTTTTCAGGTAAACAATCCACATGTGAAGATGAGATTATGCTAACTCTATGGTTTGTGGCAAAAGTGTGGTAGTAACTGAGACAACAGCACAGTTTACTGCAAATTCTTCTTATTAGAGTATACAGTCACCAGCCTGTCCTTTCCTCCAGATAAAGCCCAGTCCTCTATATTGGCTTGAGATCTCATTACGACTAAAGCCTGTCTCAGCTAATTAACATTAACTCTTGCATTTATCATGCCCAGTTTTATTCAGCTGGTGCATGGTTAGGGGTTCAAATTGGAGAGCAAAAAAATCTCTAAGTTGTATCACAACACTCAACAGAAGCAAATCTTAACAAATTCCCTGTGGCATACTCTACAGATTAGAAATATTTGTACAAGGATGGGCCCCTACAGGTATATTGACCTTCCACCAACACTCCTCTGCTGCGCTCCACTGTATTCAACAG
>NW_009953318.1:995569-1045316 GCF_000747805.2 Chaetura pelagica
TAGTTAAGTGCTTGCAGTTTGTAGGGTGGCATTGCATTTGAAATTGGATGCCTTCTTTACAAGAAAGGATGAGACGACTCTTTCATATTAATCAGTTTTGAATTCTAGCAACTCCAGCACCATCTGAATGCATTTCTGAACTTTGAAAAAGGTTCCCATAAGTTTCAGTGCACCTCTGCAGTTATTACTTTCTAGCCAGTTGAATGCTTATCTGTTCAAAACCTTCTGGGTTATGTTGATCATTACTTTCAGGTTCATGGCTGATATCGTCAAAATGTCCTCATTGTTCACATTCATTTGTTCTTCCCATAAATAAATTTATTAGGTCACATAAGTTCATTTCAAAGAAGTGTCTTCCTGTGCTAAGCACCATAAAACATCAGTCATCTAGATGTGTGGTAGTCTTCAGCTACCTAATTCATCGTGGACAGTCTCAGCACACATCTTTCCTTTGCACTTACCTACAGGCTTAACCCAAAGTTTACCAAAATCATTTTTCACTTTCAGCATCCCTTAGATAAGCTGTATTTTCTAGCCTGCAGTTCTTGATACAAAAAATTACATTCAAGTAAACATGTTTCTGTCCATTCTGATGACCAGTCTTTATTAAATGCAAGCTAATTCTTCCCGTTTAAAAACACAGGTACCATTTCAGGCAACCACAGAAATAATTCTACTAATTAAAAAAAATAAATACTGCTGCTATTAGCTTCTGTATAATAAGGCCCTAAGTCATCACAGGAAACTAAAATCAATAGATGGGCTACCAAATCCATACCCCTAGGCTTACCACAGGTATGTGCATTAAGACATATATTTGGGACTCAGTTCCTCTTACTATGTACTATATATTTTATTCAGTCACTGTGAGAGTGCAGACATGGAGATCAAAATACCAAACCTCAGTTTCTTATATAAACCCACTACCCTTTACAGTGATTAAATATATCAAAAGCCATTTACTATTATAAAACCTTGCAACTGCACTCACAATTTTTTTCAAGCATCCATACACCATTGTGTGCTAAACTACATCTAAGCTACTTCAGAATTTGATATATGTTTTTGAAAACTTCCCCAACACACGTATTCTCAGAGTAGGTTTTATGGAAGAGATCTTATCACCATTTAATAAGATGGTGAACAAAGGCAAAAGTGAGGTTAATTAAGAGACAGCATCTTTTGGGAGAATCATATTGTTACCACTATAACTACAGGGCTGTACTTTTCCCCTCCTTTTATCTAAAAATCAAATAAACTTTTGAACAAAAAAAAAATAACAGGCATGGAGCACTACAAGCTTGAAAAGTATTATATTATTGCATCTTTGCACTTTCTGCCCTAATGGCAGATTTCAAGAGATGCTAGTCAGTTATAAACAGTAATAGAAGTTGATCAGATGCTAAAACAGAAATGGAGTGGATTTGTTCTCATTTATCAAAGAAACCTTTTATTAATTTTATTTTTATGGCTTTCCCTGATACTATTCTGGTACATAGCAATTGAATTAAAAGGCCCAGCTGACAGACAAAATATGAGTTCTTGCACTGATATAACCCTATACCAGGAATTGAAAATGGCTAAGATTTTCTCAGCATGAAGGAAGGTTTTTGTAAGAAAATAATGCACAGTTTCTTCTGTAATGAAAATATGCATATCAAATACTCATTAGTTTGGAATGGTGGGATAGTGTTTGCAAAAGCTCAAATCCATATCCTCTTTCATAGCCTTTGAAGAAAATAATTATAACATACTTAGAAAGAATTTTATTTTTTTTAAAACTAAGTATACTTGATTGCTATTTGCAACTAATTATCAAAGACTCCTGAGTGTAATGTGTGATTTTCAACTTGCATGCAGGTTAAGAATGCAGGATTGAAAAAAAGAGTAAAATGTCAGAAAGGATATGAAGAGAACCTGGAATCAAGCACTGGTCATAGCTGCTAGTAAACATAACTGCATTTAGTATGAATGGATTTATCACTACAGCTACTACAAATTCCATTTATCCTTTTACCAAAGCACTGAAGACATTACAGAGTTCAGTAAGGAGCCTTTCTGAAGGCAGCCAATAGCCAGTGCAGTGTGTCACCCAGAGCAGTAGATCTTTGTCATGCCTATCTACCCAACCACACTTTTATCTATAAAGAACAGTCCTCATGTGAGCTGTGTAGTATTTTCTGAAGAGACCATTGAGACAACCTGGGCTAGATTCATCATAATAACTTCATACAATTCTAAACATGCCAGACTTGAGCTTAGTACCCCTCATTCACCCCCGCAGCACATTCTGCAGAGTACACTAGCAGGAAAACAATATCTTTGATAGTAAATGCTTCAATTACTGCAAACATTAGTAACAGGGCTGACCAAGATACCTGTTCTTTGCCACAGTCTCTGCCTCTCTGAGGAACACTGTGCACTGCTGCCAGATATGAATAAAAAACTGTGGAGGAGTATATTGCCATGGAAGTACTTACAAATGTCTTCACTTCTGAGTCACACTACCACAGGGAATTTCCAGCTTGCTGGGAATGACTCAAGTGTTTATCTCCCTTTTTTGCCTTTCTGTTTGCTTCTTTAAACAGATCTGATATGAGGTTACAGCTTCAAATAGAGACTGCTGGACTAAAAACAATCCCTTTCCCCAGGTACCTTTTGATGTTAACAGGTATCTAAACAAGGATCAGAATTTTTCAGAAATGTTCCTTGCTCTCCAGTTTCTACATGAACACTTACAATCAGACCTTCATGAGAAACTGTCATCCACTTTCAACACATACATTAACAGTAAGGCAATATTGTGCAGCTCCAGTTATTCCCATCATCTCCTCAATGAAAATGAATCCTTTTCTTACGACTTAATTGACTAGGTGTTTTGGGGAGTTATTTTTGTTTCTATGTAGTAAGGTTCTGTGAAAATACAGCACTTTTTTTTTTTTTTTTTTTTAATTGCCTCATCTAGTATACTGTCAATTTCCTGGTCTTTTGGCATGATCCAAACTCAGCAGGCACAAAATATTCCATTTTAGTCCTGTCACAGTTTAGTTTTCAAGTGTATGAAATCTAGAATTTCCAATAGCTGTTCCATGTTTAAAATATCAGATCTATCATAATAGCTTTGCTTACTTTAATCCTATCTACTAAGTATTTTGACTAGTAAATGCAACAAGGTTAGCACAATATCTTACTATTAGTCTTTGGCAAGTATTTTGTCTTTATCAGCATATTTTCTTGAAGTATTTTTTTAAATAAAGTGTAAGTTCTGTCCATTTTCTAAGAGTAACAAATGGCAAATACGTTTTAATATAATAAGCAAGAATCACAACATAAAAACTACATCTTTTGCAGACTGTAATGAGTTGCAGTACAAAATTCCAGCTTAAGCTTAACTGTTGAGAGAAAATCACAACTATATTGTGAGTTGCTAAGCAGAGCCTATTCAGTCTGTGCTTTCGGCAAGCTCTAGTAAGTTACACAACTAATTAATGTTCTCCAAGCAACAAAGAAGAGGCAATTCAAAGTACAGTGGTCACCTCTACAAGTTTATTGCATAAATTCTGCATCTCAACTTCTCTCTCTATGCATCAACTTAGGGTGCTATAAAAGCAATTTTAATTGGAAGCACAACAGTTGTCATTAGGCAAGGCAGACTTGCATGTTACTGATCCACCTATGCCTTTGTCCTAATCCTTTCACTGCCAGCCTGTCCCCTTCTCTTAGAATGCAGCTGGTGGTAAAATACTTTTTCACTTAACTACCTTCCTTAAGGAAGGGCCTCAAGCTTCAAAACATGCAACAAAGACAAGGGAGTAATTAGATATTTAGATGTCTTTATCAGACAGAGTTCAGTTAATCCATGATTGTTACCAATCTGTTATTTCAGAAAGTACATCTTTCTTCTTAGATGGAGTTACTATCCAATGAAAAAAAGTTGTCTTTTAGCCCCACTAAAGCATAATCAGCCATTTTATGATGATATCTTCAGCAGATCTGTAAAAGATCTAAAACTAGCAGGTCTTCTCTGATCAAAGGGAAAAAGCAGAGGCATAAGGGAAAATATAATTTATTTTAAAATGTGATAATTGCTATCTGTCTTCAGAAATTATATAGCACATATTGATGAATTTTCTGACCTCTGCAGCACTGCATCAACACCTGTTGGTATCAACCATGCCACAAAACCATGAAATCATGATGTGCAGAATTCACTGCTATGATGCCAGTGTCTCCATTCTCTTCCTGCACAGTGCTGCAAGGTTATCTGTAATGCACTTCATCCCTATAGCATTTTTAATATAACAAAAATGTTGAGACTTTCAGAAGTGAAGATACTCAAGTTCCTGCAATACAGGTCATTTGAAATAGCAGCATAGCCTCATAACAATGGATAAAGTATCTTTCATGAGGACTAATCAAATTCCCACTTTGTCACTAAGCTCAGAAATACACTTCCTCTAATACCTGGCCACTTACAGAGATTCTCACTACTTCACAGAGAATAATACCTGTACTCTTGACGGCAGAACTGTAGAACTACTCCCAGCAGAAAGCATACCCCAGACTTGGCCATCTTTTCCTTTTTTCTAACCTATAGAGTCTTCCAGACTCGTCTTTTAAGTCTTGGATACTTTATATAATCTTGTGCCGCAAGGTCTAAAATGTATACCCCAAATTTCAGGTTACAAAATGAGCACTCTGACAGGCCTACAGCCCTCCTATTTTTAACATTTGGAATTTAAATAATTAAATTTAAATAATTAATTTTAAATAAAAATATTATTATAACAAAATCAGAAGTACCATATAGTACCCACTAGTGACATGGATTAAGGGCTTTAGATCAATCTAATATAAGGGAACTGTACCACTGGGCCAAGAGAGCATTCCTTGAAGGACAGTCATTTGCAAGTAAAGATGCAGCTTTGTTCCTGCATCTGTTTGATGCTTTCATTCACTAGGATTTTTTTTTTGCCTGGCAGGAGCAGGGGAATTACAATCTGACAATATGAAGAAAAGGACTAAATTAATGCCTCTTCATTGCCATTTAAGAACTATCTGCAAGTCTGTCACTTGCTATAAACACTTATTCAAATAAAAGGGAAAAAGAAAAAATAAGAACAAAAAGATTAAAAGGGAATGAGTAAAAAGGGAAAATTAAGGGCAAATAGGACTCCAGAACTGTGTGCTGTTCTTGCTGTATGTTTATACCCAGTTGTTTTCCATAGCACAGCATCAGCACAAGCTTTCCAACAGCCCACAAGACTGTGAATATGGTTTGTGGTCCTATGCTTACTTTAAGGAACTATTTTCATTCTGACATGAAAATAAATAGTGTTTATTATTCTGGTCTGTTACTTCAGGAGAGTAGTTCACAATGCTACATTAATACAATGTACAATCAAAACCTTAAATGGGAAAAAAAAACCCAACAAACACCCTTTAAAACCAACAGATCTATCTGTCCTATCTAGTAATCTCTGCAAGACTAGGAAGAATAAATCCCATGGTATAAGAACAGAATCCTAAATTACAATGAAAAGAGCGAATGTGAAAAAAAAATTTGTCATGTCTAGCTACAAAAAAAAAATTTAAACTGAAGAAAACAATATAAAGTATTGATGAGGAACAATATAAAGTACATCAATATTTAAAAATCACCATTGTCTTTTTTCTCTAGCCTGTGTAACTCAGAGCTCTGACAGGAACAAGTTACTCTGAGTCACCATGCACACACCTGTGAACCACAATGGCCTGTGAGAGTGCTCTTAGCTAAAGTAAAGCAAAACATACTAGATAAGTCATTAGTAAAACAGAGCTAAATTCAAATTACTTCACTTACCTTGGGTTAAGAGCAAATAACCAACTATCAGACACCAGCTCACTCCAGTCACTTATTTGCATGTCTGTACTTTATTCCACTGAATTACACAGATGGAAAATGCTCAAATTAATAAATGTGATAAGAGCAAAAAGGCTTCCCTTGAGAAAAAGAAAAGGTTAATCAGTTGAAGATGCCGCATGGTTGCTACCATAGACTCATTTAAATATGTGGTACGTGTAGTGCAGAGAAATCAGGCACATAGACCTTAATTTCCTTACATTGCATTTTTCTTATTTTTAAATGTTTTAACTGGCCCTATCATGGAAACAGCTCTCTTTTCAGGGGCTATCCTACTTTAAACATAATATGCATGTGTGCCTTGCTTGAAAACCAACACCACTTAGATTACCTAAATTTGTTTAGCTAAACAAACATACCAAACACTGACTGAAATTTCTTCTGAATTAAGAGTCTTTCTGGAATTTATTATTACAATATTCTCCCACCCATCCTGTTTTATAGCCATACTAGCAATAAGTAATGCACCTTTTTGGCCTCACAGCAATGGTGATTCATTGGAATAATTTTGCCTGGTCCATAGAGTGCAGTAAAATCACATCTTCTTACCAAACCTCTTAGAAACCATTATTGATATTTTATGTGAGAGAAAAAAAAAAAAAAAGACAAGGTTTTTTAGTAACTAAAACCACGTTAGAGGATATGCCTTAAAGACTGCCTACAACAGTATGAGTAAAGCCCAGGAGAGTTAAAAAACCCAAACAAATCCCATCGCAAACAAAAAAACCCAAACAAAACAATCAAACCACCCAACCCTCTAAGAATCTATTAATAATAAATTTAGGCAGCAAATAAAAAACTGAAAATGGGATATGAATGTACTTTGTGTCTCACAACCAAAGCTGCAGGGAACAATTTACCAGGAATTCAGTCTGCTGAGTAAGCCCCTAAAGGCTCACTTGGAAAAGCTTGAAAACTGATTGGCATTTTCCCATCAGACATGGGATGAAAAGAAAACCCAAGTGCTGCCAATATTTATCTCTCTACATTTGGAGACTGTGTTTTTTATCTGTGGAGGAAACCACCTGGGAGGGAGAGAGGCAGAAAGACTCTGTGAAACCAGAATAAACACTTGACAGTTCCTTTCCCCGCCACCCCCCCACCCCACCCCCAAGAGATGTCCCTGCTGACAATAATTAAAATTTCTGTAAGGTTATGCACTTGAAGAGTTTGTTTTCTTTTCATATCTAAATAGCTTACTCACCATATGACACATTCTGTTCTTTTTGGTGCATTAAATGCTGCAGGATAGGGAGAAAATCTTACAAGATTACCTCCTTGCCAAGGAAGGGTTCAAAAACATGGGGAGGAGCATAACTTACAAGTTAGTGCAACAACATAAAAGATCCACATACTCAGTAAATGGGTCAAAAATATTGCACAGCCAGAGAGTTCTTGCCCAGCTCCTCACAGTTCAGGGATGATACCTGAAGCAACAACATATGATGTGCAACAGTTATGAGGCACCCAGACACCAGCTTCATCATCTTCAGAACATGCTTCCAAAAAGCAAGGGCTGTAATATGCAAGCTGTAGCATACCCTGCTGTAACAGGTTAAAACACGACTACCCTAGACAACCTGATCACACAGAACCTTCCTGCTTCTCTGCACTCTCACATGGCAGCATTACAAGAAGGGTACACTTAGACAAAAAATATCCCTAATTTACACCAAGCCAGCTATTCTTCACAGATCAATCCTGCAGGCTGTTCTACACAAGCCACTCCCTACTGACCTATCCACCTCCACACAGTGATTGGCAGCAATCACATGACCTCCTAGTCAAGATTTAATGGAGATTTTTTTGTTTGTTTGTTTGTTTTGTTTACTTTGGTTGGATTTTTTGTTTGTGTGGGTTTTGGTTTGCTTGGGTTTTTTTCTGGTTTTTGTTTGGGGTTTTGTTTGTTGACATACTACAGGATTGATATTGATTGAAAAATGGTGAATTTTCAGTTTAGATGACCAAGGTTGCTATCTGTCTCCATGGTGGGATTTCTGGTTAGAAAAATTAGATTACTCTGTGTATGTGCTAACCACCAAGAGTTTAGACTGGTGATGGGAGTACCTTAAACAGATCATGAGTTGAAGGTTGTTTGGAAAATACTAAAAATAAATTTAAAAAATCTTATGTTTCTCCAAGTTTTCCAAATCTGAAGAACTTGGCAAAAAATCTTTTAAAGAAATTATGGTATTATCACTGCTTCATGTTCCCACCAGATTCTGAACACTGAGAGTACCTCGTTGCACAATAGTACAGTACAAATAATTTTTACAGGAACCTGCGGACGCTGAGTTTGTGCAAAAGCTAATGGAATGCAGCTTTTCTGCAAGACTGGATGAGCAAGGATATCTTACAGTTCATGACTGGGTTTGCCTTTTTAAATGCTGAAAACAAGGCCTAAACAAGAAAATAGTAAATAACTTTTTTTTTTTTTTTTTTTTTTTTAATTATTGGGGGGATTTCAGCAACACTAATCCTAAGACTTATTGGCACTTTACCATCCTTCTACATGTGTGTTTTAAAATGCCTGGAGAGTGATGGCTGCATGCAGATACAGATCAGCAAAGTGAAGCTGGGTGAGCAGTTTACAGCCATCCCAGCACAGTGCAGGCCACTCCTCTAATGGCAGGAGAATGATTATTCATCATCTTAATCTGAGTTTAATTGCAGTCTAGTCTAGTGATTTGACTACTGTACTTTTAGAAAAAGTAAAAACTGCGGTAACCTGGGTAGAAGCATGACTTTGATCTATGCCCCAAAACATTTACGTTTTCCTAAGAATCTTTTGAAAGCTCTCTTCTTAGTAAGTATCAGTAAAATTAATGTACTGAAGTTTTAAAAAATGCATATACCAGGCAATATTACTTCAATCAATTGCAGTGCAGAATCACAGTGCTTATGAAGAGCCATCTAAGAAAATCCTATGATAAGGAATCTACTGAGATGCTAAACACCTCATTATTTCATTTCACATTTTAAATGTAAAACAAGTTTAATGGTAAGTGTTTCAGCAGGTTAAAAAATTTGGGAGTGATAATTTGAAAATTTGCTGTAAGTTGCTATTCCAGAAGAAAAATTAAACCAGCATTTTCTGCAAGGGAAAAAAAGATGTGTTGAAAAATTCTTACAAGTTTTAGTGAAACCATGGCACTGATGGGAAAAATGTAATGAAATTTTAAATCAGGAAGATGAGATATTGATATAATAATAATTATAATTGTACTATTTTAGTCAGAGAAAGACCTCCCAATTTTAGTCTTCTGTTCAAAGTCGGCTTGAATCTGCATCTCTAACAGATAAATTGGTTGTTATTACTCCTCCCTATCAGCTGTTAGAGAAGCAGGATGTGGGTGGAAGTGTAAATGTTTATAATTCTGTCATGAAATTGGATTATGAACTTAAATGAAACACAAAATTTAATGAAAATGGTAAAATAGTAAATCAAGGCTCTGGCATGTTCTGAAAAAAATTATACTTACTTTGGCAAAAGATTCCACCACAGTTCTGAAAATAATTGCTATTTCAGACAAAAGACTAAGTAACCTGATGGCATCTTTTATCTGTTGAATTTAATTTAATATATTTTGAATCAGATTGAACACAGGAAAACAGCTTAGATGGAAAAACTAAAGTTACAGCTTTATTCTTCTGCAGTCTGCCACTCTTGTAAACTCCTGACAGTTTGATCACTGAAAAACTTCCCCAAATCACTGCTGTTTTTCTGAATCTTCCAGTCAAAGGCCACGTTGCATATAGTGGGCTCCCAAATAATGATGGCTGGGTAACCACATGTTATGTTGCATATTAATTTTTCCTTACTAAAAGAGATCTCTGAAATCCCTGTTCCACAGCAAAGTGAAACCAAACACAACTTAGTTAACATGTCACCATATACAACACTATGACCACAATAATGAGCATGTTAACATAACGATTAAGGTTTCTCTGTATTGCTTTCTAAAACATACTTTGATCAAACCACTACAAGCGAGAGATGAATGTAACTCTGCCCTAATTTAAAACATGTGAACCAGAAAGACAATTTTCTGCTTATTGTTACAGGTGTCTAAACAGAGCTCACCAGAAACAACCTTGGCTTGGTTTGAAAGCAAAGTTTTTGATTAGCAATTATATGGCTGTAAATTCTAAACACAAACTCAGTCTAAAGTCTTCCTGAGTGTATTCTTAACTGGCCAGTACTCCTTAATTTAATACATGATTTCACATCCCCATAGAATGGAGGCACTGAATATCAACTTTATGCATGAACTGCAGTGGATTAAAACCAGAATATGCTAAAAAACTTCAAAGTCTCATAAAGTATTTTGCTGTTATATCTATCTAGCCAGTGAGAAGTGCATTTTGACAGAAGGTAAACACTGGGCTGAGGGGCAGACAGCTACAATTCATTTGAATTCAGTATTGTGTAGATAATCTGTGAATTAATTGCACAGGTTTATATACATATTTTTAACTTTAGCTGAGACAGGAACAAAAAAAAACCAAAACCCACCCCAGATTGTTATCAAATGAATTAGTTTATAATCTAATTTTAAAAACATCACCCCCATAGAGATGAATCCAGGTTTGAAAAGTGACTTTCACCAAGTACTTTTCTAAATTACTCCACCCCTCATAATCTAGTCACATTGACATGCCAGAAAATATTAAGAAATTCATGTCTCAATTTTGACTTCTTACATGTGAAAAAAATTAAATTAGACAGATGAAAAGGAATATATATATATATTTTTTTACTGCATATATGCAGCTTCAGTACTAAGAACTTGTTTCCATCTGTTAGCACAGAGCACAGAACTTAGCTGAAATGAGAGGCAAAAACCCACCAAGCTTCTCATGCAGTTGAGTTCACTATTATAATCATAACACAAACAGAACAAAAGCAAGATTTATTATGAAGGTGGCTATTTTGTGATACTGTGAAGCTACTGTAACAAAGTCTGGGTTTGCTACCTTCTATGCATTTAGTGGCAAAACTGCTTCAGCAATTTGATGCAGAAGGTGTCCATTCTAGGGGGAAGCCAGTCAGTCTACATTTATAAAAATAAAGAAAAAAGTTAAAAGCAAATTAATTTTAAAAAGAAGCCTAAAATTCTAAACTTCCAGTGCATACAGATGAATACTGAAAATAAATAAATAAATACAATCAGTGAAACATTTCAATAATGTTCCCTAATCATTTGTCTTTGACCAGATGTTTCTGGCCTGTGTTTCCCAATCCCATAGTTTGTAACTCACATTCACAGTGCATTTTACAAGGAGTGATTTGGGGGTTTGCTACACAGTTGCCAGTGAAATGAGATGTTGATAGAATTAGGCAATCTCCTGCTTGAAATCAATCATAAATACTTATTACACAACATGTCACACGCAGAAAGCAGTTTTTGAGACCCCTAAATGACAAAGGTTGATTTGACAGAAATGTTTTAGTAAATGGAAGTGTTGAAAATTCAGCAACTGAAAGGGTAAAGCCTCAGTTTTACAGTCACTAGCTTTTCCCTGTACATAACAGTAACAGAAAATAGGTACAATCAATACAGACAAAAGGAAAAGGATATAATTTAAGATTAATCAAAACACTGTGTTCATATACAAATTTTAATCCATAACCTACACCTGTTTGTTTTAATCTTATTTTTTAAGAACTGCTCTAAGGGGGAATAGAGGAAAATGGCTATTTTGTGAAGGCCACAGACAGATCTGATTCCATATGCAAGACCCTTAGATAAGCCTATCTTTAGTACAATGTGCAGGAAGTGATAAGGAGGACCTTGCTCATCTCTGTTCGCATTCCTATTATATCACTACTTGTTCTTTGGAAACTAGCTCCTGATTAGATAGTTTGCCAAACAATTTCCTGCTAATCAGACTGCACTACCTATCAGATGATATTTATGTTCCTATTAGAAGTACTTAACTTTTCCTACAAATCTTTACAGGTTAAAAATCATCAGTATGACAGTCTAATAAAATTGCAACAAATCAACCCAATCATCTGCTTCTAAAGAGTGAGTTAACATCTCCCTTTTTCTGCAAAGCCTTTTCCTATTCCTTACACTGTGGTGGGTAGGATTTAGAGAACAGATTACACTAGCATTTCTGTCTTTTTTCAAACAAGATCATCAATCTCATGACTTACGTGAGACTGATTTAAAATAAAATAAAAAAAAAATAAATTACAATGTAACTCTGTGTAGAGCTGACCTGGAGCTATGCCAACATGTTTTTGAACCATGAATTTAAGTCCTGAGTCTTTAACACATTTAGCCGAGCACCATATGCTTGAAGACCTTCTTCCTCTGACCACAGGACTGGTTCCTCTGGGAAGATAAATCTGGTCATGCGTAAATTAAATTAAGATATGCATAAATATCTCTTATCTAAATATTGATTTGGTCAAAGGGATTTTTATCTCTATTTATTTTTTAAACAACTGCTATCAGTGGCAGTAGAGGAAAACCTCAGTGTAATTTGTTCAAAGCACAGTTTTCTGACCTGCTTAAAACATAAAAGCTTGTTGGAACAGAAGGAACATCCTGACATCAATAAAATAGGAAACACTAATCCAGTAATTCCCCGCTTTGAAATACTAAACCAAAAGAAAGAGAAGGGAAAATCCCAAGCCTAACCCTCACAGAAAGCCACCAATGTATAATAGTAACCACAATCCAGCACTGCCTTCATTGGTTAACTGTTTTACACCACGATCCTTTCCAGTAGTAAAAAGCTGACTCGTGTTAATGCAGAGAAATTAACACTGTAATTGATCAAACTGAAATGTTTCCTCTTGATTTATGAAACTGATATTCTTCTTAGTACTCTTACTTCTAGGTTTAACCCCACACTTGAACCTGGAAAAAGAAAACTCTCATACAGAAATTGTGTGTGAGATCACAAAAAATACGTTTGTGGGATCATTTTTCCTTTTTAAGAGTTATCCTAAGTCAGAAATACTATTATAATTATCTAAGCCCTTCCCAAGGTTTAGAGTGTTTTTCTTATCTTGTTGATAGAATCAAGATTTCTTGGCAAAACCCACGTCCTGCTGCATTGTGGGTTGGTTTGTTGTTGTTTTTTTAAGGTAAGATTTGTCCTTTTATAGTTTGTCTTCTGCTTTTCTCCAAAAAACAATCTAAAAAGTCTTTGCAACTATTTACTGTGAGAAACCCTGTCATTCATAGTCGTCTCTGATCCTAAGGTTTCCCCAGTTGTCAACTACATAATGACCTTCATGGGAGCATCTTAAAGCTCATAGTTCTAGAAAATCAAGTGATAAACATTGTAGCAATGCATCTTCTTTCAAATTTCCTTTCCTAATCAATTTCTGCTATTCAAATCATGGAAGTGTTAAGGGTATGGCTCAAATCTTAGTTCTGCCACTGCATTGATGGGCCACGTGGGCCAACCAATCTTTCTTTGTGCTGCAGACATCTCAGTTTTAATAGAAACTAAAGGAAAATGTACCATGTAACTGTATGGATTTTAGTAGCTCTACACATTAAGGTAAATACTATTTCTCATTTATTAAAATTATAAGAGTTTCCTGTATTTGTGCAGCTCACATTTATGATTAAAAATTAAGGTATGTTGCAAAATGTATTGTCTTGATTTCAGATACATCAGGTACATCCTCAACATCTGACTAAAAAGATTACTCCATGGCTCCAAAATAGCTATACCCTGTTTAATTATTTTTTTTTAAGTAAAAGTAACAATTTTACTTAGAATAGGTGCTCTAAAGAAACCTGAGGTAAAGGAAAAAACAACAACAACAACAAAAAAAACCAGAAAAAACCTTTTGTAGCTCTGATCTGCATAAACACTTTTTCTTAAAGCATTAAAGGCTAAATGTTTTGCAACACAAGTAAATACAATGAAGGCATATGGTTCAGTACTACATTATAGCTATACATACTGTTTGATTATAAAAGGAACTTGATAGGAATATTTCTTTTCCAGTACCACTCGTTGCTACTTAAACCATGAACCTTTTGATAAATACCCTTTGTGATACACCATAATGGAGTCACCTACTAGCAATGGTTACAAAGACTTGGACTAGGAACGTGGAAGATGAATACTGCCATTTTTAAAAGACTAATTAGCACAGATCTTAGAGTGGATGACATAATCCCCAAATTGGTAAACTACGTACAAGTAATAATCAGGAACGGACAAATAACCTATGTGACTAATCAGAGAACACAAGAAAAATAAATAAAGAATATAAGTAAACTTTGCCAGCAAACTTTGGAAAGCTGTTCTGTTCCATTCTCTGTCCTTATTCTAGACACCTCTGTGCACAGTATATACAAAAAGGATGAACTGAGGTTGTCTTATTTATTCATTAATCTCAGGTCTACGGAAATTCATCTCATGAGACTCTCTAGTGGCAGCAAATTGCACGACTGCTTAGTATTAACTGTCAGTTTTGGTTTGGAAGTTATTTTATTTACAGGTCACTATGAAATTAGGTTTTTTGCTCCTTACGTTCCTGCAGCACATCTGGAAGTTAATTATAAGAAGAAACTAAAGCTAGTGAAACAATAATTCAGTGCTTTTGAACAAATACAGAAATTGAGAAAAGCTGTTTTCCAGCAAATATGAGCCATTAACATAATAGGAACTACAAAGCAAAGGCAATGTCTGTCATCACTGATAAATCACATCTTTATATCTGGAGATAATTCAAGAATGATGAGGACAAACCTCAGTGTGTTCCTCAACTAGGTTCAGAAAAGGTATGGGATTTGCAAAATACTGCACATTCACCTAATACTAGCTTTTAACATCAATGTTACTAATCCCAGACAACCATTTCCCCCAATAGCCCACTGACAAAACTAATTTATCTATGTCCAGATTTTAATGATGCAAAGAAGGCTGATTGAGGATGCAAGTATAACAATACGAGCGTCCCTTTTTACCGTATTAGATCTCCCAAGTAAAGACGACAAATACTGAAATCCAGGTAACTCGAGATAACAACATAACTAATGCACATGCTCAATATCACCAGTGTTCAAGTATTCGCAGACCACCTCACTACTTAGACCAAAGCTGGAAAAAACTTTTATAGTCAACCGAGTACTGACTGATACACCTCTAGATGTTTAGGTGGCACACACCTTCATTTTTTTGTTGCATTCCTTTTTGCAGCTGCTTTACCAGGTACAAATATGCTGATAGGATGTTAATTCAAACGTTTTTCCACTTGGAATACGCATTGCCACACGAAGACAGCATTGAAGTATCTGGTGGTGTCAGTAGCACAAAGATTCCCCACAAGGCTTTGCAGAGTCTAAACTAGACACACCATATGAAGGGCTGAGCAGATAACTGTCTCACTTCCTAGTGATTTAATTATAATTAAAATAGCATTTAGACATATAAATATGTTTACATACATGCTTACTTACGAGGACATAGCTTAGCAGTTTGTTCACCAAATCAGATTAACATCATCAATAGCTATAAGACATGACCGAACCGAAGTTCCTGCATCATACTGTACATGAAAAAAAACCACATTTAGCACAGATTCTGAAACAAAATCAGCTACCTGAAGGAATTTGATACTTGCTGGGTTTTGAGAATTTAAGCTTCTAAAGGAAATTTACTGGCATACCCTCCTACTTTTATCACGGCTCAGGCTTCAAAACTAGAAAACGTGTGGCACACAGTTCCTTTTTTGGTTGTCTCTTAACTCAAGACTGTCAAGTAGGCCAAAAAAAGCTACTGCTAGCACTTCTTTGGCATGATACTCACATAAAATGTTTGCAGCGTCTTCTTTACAAGATTAATGGGGCAGAAAAGGGCAAAGGAACTTTATTTGCTCACCTCTTCATGAGTACAATTCAAGAGACTCAGCAATTCGGGTCAATCACCATATATACTTGGCTTTCAACAAATGCTTGGTGGCTTTTATATTGTTAAGGGATTAAAACACCATAACTGCTAATTACATTACATGAGACATCTAGCTTTATTATTATCAGCTACGTATTCTTCACAGATAGATGTTTTCTCACTTTTGACACTATATGGGAGTTTACTTCATATGGTATAATTTGTTCTGCATCTAACATGGGCAATGAGGATTACTAAAAAATACATCATTTCAGCCTTCCATTTTAATATTGCCAGAGAACAAAACAGAGGGGGGAAAACCTAACAACTGACAGCTCAGAACCTTTACCAAAATTAATTTATGACATTAAGTTGCTGCCTACACACAAATCCACCTTTTAAATCAGTGTGTATCACAATGGTCCACACTGATTATTTGTTTTTAAAGAGCAACACGACCCAAGTATCTTCTAGCCTTTTTTCGCTACTCATTCTGACATGCAGGAACATGGTTTAGTAATAGGATTATATTTATATCAATCCTATTACATTATTGGATTACAGTTCCTGATCCCAGGGATGTTTTTCAGCTCTAATAGGGATTTTACATCCTACACCTTTAACGACCACTAGTTTCTGTCTGTGAGCATCTCAGACATGAAATATTTGCAGATACAAGTAGATACTGAGTAAGGTAGCAGAAATAAATATAGCTTGCACATATGCTTATTGTACTAATTTCCTGAGTTCTACTAATATAATTTACTTATTTTATATTGTTGCTCTATTCTTATTAGTCTAATTCAGGAAATTAAAAGCTACCTTTAGTGAGCTTTTGCAGGAGGAGAGAAAGGTCAACCCAGAGACAAAAGGCTACCAATACCTTTTCCAACACTCTTCTATTGTGATAAAGAATAATTTAGCCCTTCTTAGAATAATGAAATCATACTTCAGTCCCATTTTACATATATCAATTTTATATCGTCCCACCTAAGAGAAGCTCAAAAAGTTATCTGAGTTCTGTTAAGTTGTATAAACAGACTTATCTATTCAAGTCATAAAAGTGTTAGTCCATGGAATGTGAGGGGGTAGAAAGCCTCCACTATTTTAGACTATATACTTGAATAGGTAGTAACATTCAATTACATTTCAAAACCTCAGTGGTATCAGGATCCTGCTGCCAAGATAGAACAAGTATAAACATCTCAATGCTACTTGGTCTGGCCCATGTGGCAGGCACTACTTTGCTAAAAGCATCATATTAATCTTGCTGAAGACCTAATTTTTACAATGCTGCAGTACTCTTCAGTCACGTGTTTTCCTTCCATTGACACAGGTTATGAGAACAATTCAGCATGATTACCCAGGACAGACTTGCTTTTAGAAATGACTATTTTATTGCTTTTATGGTTAAGAGAATATACCCCAATGGAAACAATGGGAAAGGATGAAAGCTGATTATAAATCTCTGCATTAGCCCACTCTGAGTCAGTATTGAAAATAGCTCTGAATTGAGGACAAGAAAAACTCTCATTATATATAATGAAAAGACTAAAAACTAGCATTCATATTGACATCATGCCAATCCTTCCCTCCATGACTCAGAGAGAAAGGTGGTAAAAATTATTTTTTGTTAACACCAAATCAAGTTTTCATTATTCCAGCACTTAGGAGGAAAAAATAAAATAGAAGAAAACACTAAGAAACAGATGGTAAAATGGGTAACAAGTTAACCATCATGAATGTTGATATAGTTAACAATTAATATGCACATATATAAATAGTGGCAGATTTCAAAGCTTATCACAGCACATTATGCAAACAGAAATTCTGCTGTTGTGGTATCCAGGACCTCTTCCTTCCAGTTTTCACTAGGCTAATTTAGTTACTGAACTAACATACTCTGGAAAGCTCAGCCCTAACTTACTGGGATTTAAAGTACAATCTTCCCCATCCTCAAAATAACAAAAGCTCCCTAACAATCTGTAACATATTTGACTGTATTTTGCAAGCATTACAATGGATAATAATAATTAAAACCTGTAATGTTTCAAAGGTATATCCATCCAGCAATCTGAAAGATCTACGGTCTAGTTTCAGTCTTTAAATACCTGAAGGATAGTCTCACAGATTTTATTTTCCCTGAGAACAGTCTTCTGGCACTCTACCTCATTAAACTATTAAGCTCAAATTTTCTTTAAATATTTCTTTAAATATTTAAAATCCAGAATCTTCTTTTAAATTCAGAAGCATTTGTTTAAAAATAATCACACTGCTGATTCGATGTAGAAAAAATTTGCAGGCACTGACAAATTTGCCCAATATTTATGACATTTTGCTTAAAAAAAAAGGTGAGCTGAGAGATCTAGATGCCTGCACAGCAGTCTCAGCTTAAGTCTTCTTCCCACAGTCTCAAGCTGTGAATTGGAGATATGATGTACACTACAAGGGACTAACTAAAACTTGAGGATTTAACAGCCTAGAATCAGGTCAACATATTTTTTGGGGAAAAAGTGCTTATAGAGCAGAGCAGGGAGTAGCAACGATGACATGCCAGATGTGATCCTGCTCACTGTAACACTTTCCCCATATCAGCACTTATTATTAATCAAAAGTTATAAGAAGCTGCCTACAACAGCAGTGTGCAACCATGATTAATTAGCCAGGAGGTTTTAGAGGGAACCAAGTCACTTTTTCACAGCCAAGTGCATCTAGACTGAAAAATGTTATGTACAAATTCAAGACTGCAGCACGTCATCTGCTCAGCTGATTATGTCTCTTGTGAATGGCAAAGATGCATGACAGAAAATTTTTTTTTTTTTTCACTTCACAACCAAAAGTACTGTAGATTAGCAACAGTATACAGTGTTGCATTGTCTCTGAAGCGTTAATAAACAATGATAATGCTTGGTTTTCTGGAAGGCATGGGCTCTCTAGTGATAGAGCCAACATTTGGTAACAAGTAGCAAATATCTGTAATTTAGACCAATTCTTTAGTCAAATTGATTTTCAGAAAAAAAAACCAAAACAACAAACTTAGACTGACATAAATGACAATTCTGTCTCACTAAATTCTGAATAAAAACTGAACAAGTATTTGGCCTTCACATATTGCTCAACAGTCATTTTCTCAAAAATGGAGTTTTATATGCTTCATAATGTAAGCAACAGAAATACATGTTCTACGAGTGCTTCTTATTAATGAAGAAGTAAGATATGTTACATCCAGTTAATAATTAGTCTTTCTAGTTCCAAAACTTAATATATTTAGCTTCACAAAAAATAATAATATTGCTATAAAATGACATTTATTTTTCCCTGTGGACTTATATTATTTGCTGTTAGACACTATTATAGAATCATAGAATTGTTTTGGTTGTAAAAGGCCTTTAAGATCATCTAATCCAACCATAAACCTAACACTGCGAAGTCCACACTAGCTATTTACTACAGTATCTAGAAATGGTCAGATTAGAATCAATTAGAATTCAGAATAGTATGTAGTTTTAAAAAGCTGGTTTAGTTCAAGACTGAAAACATTTCATAAGTAATCAGAATGGGGAAAACATGTGATTTTAGTTATATAAGATTGAGAATATACAAGCCACCAAAAGAGGCAAAGACACAGAAAGCTGAAACAAATGACAAGCGCAAACAAGGGAACATAAAAAGAAGAAAAGAAAGCATTCCAAGATGAAAGGAATGAGAAAAGAGCTTAAAGTAGAACAGAAATATTATCTTGGGAGGCTTTGATTTCTAGCTTGGCTAGACCATCACAACTTATGCAGGAACATATGCATAAAATAATAATATTGCATTCCTTACCTACCAAGTGTGAGAGGGATGGAGTAGCATATACTATTGCAGCAGCCTTAGGAATGAATTATCTATTTTAAATACAGTCCTTTAACAAGCCCCTGAATGAATGGCACAGTCCAGATTGTGCTGAAAGCCAACATTTGATGGTCTTGATCAAGTTTTTAAAAAAATGAGTAATTGCAGTTTGCTTTGTAGCAAAAGTGTCAACCTACATGTTGAGAACTGTCAAAGAAAGATACCCAAAACAAAGCACTAGACAATCTCTGTGAGCACTACTTAAACAACCAATGATTGTGCTAAGTTACAAACTGCTGGGCATCAATTACTGTTAGGCAAAGTAATAGAGTTCCTATCACTGATGACAGCAACTTCACCTGCAAGCACAGAGCATATAGTATAAAATGACTTTTTAAGACATGAAGCAACCTACATAGCTCCTATTTACCAGCATGGAAATAACTAACATCAATGAGAAGAACAGAAATAAATCACAAATTATGCCTTTATGTTTTCAAATTAAAATTTTCACTTTTTACTAAAATGCGGACATGCAAGTACCCAATACATGTCCCCTTCACCAAAACAAACAAAAACCGAAAACAACAACAATAAAAAAAAAACAACCATGTTAACTCACTGTTGCAGGATTCACCATCAGCATTGCTAAAAACCCCCAAAACTAGAAAATCAAGTTGGTGAATGATTGCTATGATGCCAGTAGGCAAGTGCTTCTTGCAAAAGAGTTTAAGAAAAACCAGCTTGCACACTGCAATCTCCAGTCATGTATCCACTTACCCTATCAGCACTGTGGAAAGTGTGCAAAACAAAAAATCTGCCAGGGTTAGGGCTGTATTGGATGATCTCAGTGAGCCTGAGGCTGGCATCAATGGGTTTGGCACCAAAACCAAGGAACGGAACCAATGAGAACTCTCAATTTCTTTTCTTCATGGAAATTCTGGCAAATCAGAACTACTTTGGTCATACAGAAGCATACTAGGAGCCTCAGACACCTTTCCTTATCACACAGCCAAAATGCATCTCCTTGCTGCTTTGTTTTAAAAAAACGTTTCAAACATCATTGCCACAGTAGCAGTGCATCATGTGACAAGTCAGAAAAAACATCAGTTACCATGGTATGACACTGGACATATTTAATCTTTCTTTCATTTCTATAAAAATTAATGACAATGGCTAAGTACAGACAATTTTCAGAATTCTAGTGTTTAGTTTTGTACCTGAATGAAAGAATTTGACATTGAAAAACTAAAACTACACAGAAAAAAATACTGGTGCTAACTAGCCCCTGGTTAGAAAGCCAGAGCTAGTAATATTTCATTATCACAGGCAGGAAAGAAATCAAAACCCCGTCCTAAGAGCACAGCACATTAGGAAATTTACTTTTTTGTCTATTCATTTTCAATGGGTGTGGGTTTTTTTATTCCCACTGGAGACACTACTCAGCTTTGGGGTGCCACTTGTCTGTGTCCAGGGCAGGGACAGGGCAAAGCTGTGGTGGCAGAGCCACTTTGGGGGTGGCTTTCACAGAAACTGCCTAACCTGGGCTCTAGGAAATGTCCTGCTTTCCTGTCCAAGTGACCAAGGCAGTTAATATCACTCCTTATCAAGAATAAAAAGTGATACAATAATACCTGCAAACTAAATATTAATCAATCTGAACACAGTACCACCTATTCTGACACTGGTTGAAAAGAAAACCAAATCCATATACTTACGTCCTACTTTCCATCCCATATCCCCCAGCAGGTTACCAGGCAACTAAAACACCATCGTGGATTACAAGTACATAAAGAAAACACAAACATGTAAAAGAAACGTTTGCATATATTGTGAACAGCCCTCTCCCTAATGGTTTCTAAGACTTGCATGCCCTGAGCTAAGCTTGCTGCCAGGTAGTCCCTGGGCAAGTGACAGGTACACGCATGCTGACATGCAGTAGAGCACATGCATAATTTCCCAACCAATTCTGCAGGTGTTTTGTAAGCAGCTCATTAAAAGATGACATGGATCAGGCAGCTCAAGTCAGTAAGGTGACCAAGGTAATGAATGTGGTTAAGGGGTGTATCGGCATGTTCCAGAGAAATAGAGCAATCACATGAAGTTAGATACTATTTGGTTTATCTACCCCAGCCAACCAGTTCTTTCTTGCAACCTGTCTACTTTGGGTAGGGACAACAGTAGTGAAAATGAGTACTGATGAACTTGGAACACTAATTAATTTTGATGACATAGATCTCAACTACGAAAGATGAAAATGGATTTGCATTTTGAAACAAGGCAAGTAAAATCAGTTCTTTATAGATCATGTTTTTTAGGCATAGGAAAGCAAAAGCCTGTGGATTTAATCTGTAAAATTGTGCACACTTGAACATGCACCTCACATAGTAAAATAAACCTGTGGAGCAGCAATTTTGATTTCAACATATTCATCCACTGTTAATAGTACTGAGCTGAAAAACAGAGAGGAATGATATTCTCACCAGTCCATGCACAGTGCTTCACAGAGAGCACTTTTTTGTCTCCTGGCCAAAACATAAGCAGAATAAAGTACTATATGGAATTCTCTGTATTGATCTTCACTTGCATCCATTTTGTCTGTGTGTGACTCCATTTGGTGGAATATCAGGCCACCATTTTAATGTATTCATTGGCTGAGAGCTACAGAATTATTACAGTCCCACCCTAAACCATTCATAAACAACACAAGGGAGCTCACATAGTCTGTGTTCCTGTCTTTCAAACCCTGGACTAGCAGACCTCTACAAATATCTCTGAACTCTACAAAGATCTGATCAATCACCATATTGTGCTATTGCTATTTTTTAAAAAATATATATAATATGACAATATTTATGTCTCCTGCATATTAAATACATGTAGATCCCAGCATATCTGTCGTAGCTTTTTGGTTTTGGTGTTTGTTTTTTCTGTTTGTTTCTCATAAAAGAAATAGCAAAATAAATTGCAGATTTTCTTAAGTAGCTACAGCCATACCATGGCTACATAAGATTATGTGCAAACATAATTAGTTCTCATAGAAAAAAATACTTGAATAAATTCTTTAAAACACTGTGGCAAGCACTTCACACCTATTAGGTGCCCATCAGTTCTACCAGAAAGCTAATCCCAACATAATTGCTTTGTTTTCCACTAATTAGCCTGACAAAAGATTCAGTTGCCCCCAGCTTTGCTACTCTATATTGCAGTGATTTGTCACACTAGAAACTCAGATCCAACATACACTTTATTAATTTCTCTACCTGACACTTACAGCAACTACATAGAAGATGCCTGTTTTCCCAGGAACAATACCAGCATTACTTGCAGATTCCTCCATTTTCACAGACTTTCCTTGGGGACTATTAAAAATGCTTGGTACTATAACCAGTCTGAAATTCATTCCAAGAGTATGGTTAAACAATGGCTCTGAAACCAACACCATGGTTCTCCTTGGATCAATCTAAGGACATTACTACTTTAAGCCCACCAGTCTTCAGTTTAGCCAGCTTCCAACACAGGCAGCAGCTTCTGGTTCCAGAACTTTATAAGTGATGGAAATGAGAGGGACTAAGAGTGTTGCAGGTACATGAGAATACTTGCTTCCTTTCCTACTCATTTCCCAAATAATTTTCACCAAGAAACTCTTCCTCCCACAATTATAACATCTCTCATCATGCACACAGACTGTTTTTTGAGCCTGCTCCTTGGAGAAAGCCTGCAGTCTGTTCTCAGCCTCATCAGCTACTGCTGAAACAAGAATCCTCTCTGCAACCCTATCATCAGTCTACTCTACTGCCAATAGAACCTTTACTGTTTTCAAGGTAATCCACCCCCTGAAAAAAAGTAATTTGTCATGCACACTGATTGACATTTAGCTCTCACCTCACAGACAAGAAAACCATCACAGCAAAAAAACTGTCTGATATAGAACAGATAAACATCAAGTGAAGGATGAATTGTATGCCAAAATCTCTCTCTTTGAGAGAGACAGGTGTCTTTTTCTTACATCTGCAAGGGAAATCTAGTATGAACAGAACTTCGCAGGCTGGGGTATAATACAGAAATAAACGTACATATATAGCATAGTGACCTTGATATACCAGAAATGGCAGTGTGCTAAACAAGTATACAAAACCCTTGTTTGCATTTTTCACTGCCACACAAGGCTAGATGTCTGAAAGGAATCATCAGAAGAGCCAGCTCTGCTCCAGAGACTGCTTTGTAAATTAATTTGCACTTAGTAGCTACCTAATAAATGAGGGGTGCCAGCTGGTTATATTGACCAAAGGGATTAAGTATAAGAAATCACTTTCAGAATGGCATAGTGCAGTATGGGACTGTGTCATTTGCTCTAACAGGAAAGACCTTTACTGAGAAGTATAGAGGTATGTTTTGACACATCTTGACAATACCTTTTGTTTTTGTTCTTTCAGGAATTTGCTGCCAAATTTTTAATTTAAAAAGTTATTAATTTACCTAGCAAGAAACAACTATCTCCCCCACATAATACAAGCCATTTAGTGGTAACAGGGCAGAGTATCCTCCTCTTTAAGAAATGTCAAATTCACGCCCAGTACTGACTGTATAGTATGGACAAGTTGTCGAAAGTGCTTGGGAATTCACAAGAGCAGAGTCCCCCATACTGCATGAATCATTTGAGAACCGGTGAGATTAAAAGTGAGGTTATCAGTGGGCAGTTCTCCTTGGCAAGGGTAAACCAGTCCTTTTTTCAAACAGTAAGCAGTGGGTGGGGAAATATTCATGACTCCAGGAAAACCACTATATGCTATAAAGCTTAAAAATGGAAGCAAATGACTGTCGCCTTAAATAAGTCTAACTTGAAAGAAGTGTAGCAGAACTAACCTTAGAGTGTAAAATGCCTTTTAAGACCTACCAAGAAATTCTATTTTAAATCCTACTAATCTGGTATTTATACTACAGTATAAATAGCTACCATGTCCCTGTTCATGCACAGGCATGATTCTTGCACTCACTCTTCCTTTTTTCTCTCCCCACAAGCATCTACTTTATATATATATATATATATATATATATATATATATGCATGCTGAGTATAACATAAAGGGGTGAGAAAAAAGCTTGGGAAACTTAAGAACTAAAATACTAGCTCTGTAACAGAAAATTCAAACAAAAGGTAGAAAAATCCCAAGATGAGAATAAAATGGCAAGATGTGATTTAGGTTATAATTTGATTCAACAATGGCATTGCAAAGACCTGACAACTGTAAAAACCATGGTACAATACTTGTATTGGTGAGAGCTGCTTTCATATATATGATCTACTGAATTACTTTAAGCATTAGTTCTGCAAAGCACTTAAGGATGTAATTAACATCAAGTGCATGCTTAAGTTGTGCTTATTCTAAAGCAGTTTAGACACACTTAAGTATTTGCAGAACTTGAGTTCTCAGAGTCAGACCATCAGCTATCAGCACCATTTCAAGTGAGCTACTACATACTTCAGGTGAAGATCTGCATTTAACTCTTCAGTTTTAGTCCACTGCATCAAGGAATGCTTCTATTAACCTTTTCTTGCACTAAAGGCAAACAATGTCTTTAAAAGGAAAAATCAAAGAGTGTGACTCCACATGCAGTATAAGAAAGCCCAGACAGATTTCAAGACCTTCTGCACCAAAACCAACCTGAAATTAAATAATTTCATAGCGCTTTTTGCCTGATTTATATGACACATAAAGTACTGTGTACACTTTATACACCAGCATAAAGCACTTACTATTTGTCTCAGCTGGTTAGTTATTCCTCTAGCTTAGCTGCTTAAAGGTAGACATGTTTGACAACCCTAATTTCTCTTTCCTAGAGATGCAGAGCAAGAACAAGACACATGCAAATACTAACCACATAGACTTGACTGATTCAATCCTTCTTTCTGTAACATTACATTAAAAATAATGCATCAGTTAATAAAAAAAAAAAAGCAAATTGAAAGATTTTGTTCAAAAATATATACCTTTTGACTGAAGAATGTTATAAGTCTTCAGTCATGTCATTCTAGAATTATGTGGTATACATGAAAGGATCAGGGAGCATTTACAACATGAATCATATATTCCTCCCATTCTAGAGAAAGAAAAACATAGCTACTTCTGGAACCTTTCCAAGGGCATAGTGCAACACAAGTAGTGTAGCAGAGATGTCCTGAATCACAGGAAAATCCCTGCACAGTATAATCCCTTCCAAACTACACATAAATGGGTATTTGCCTTTATCTCATATATATTAAGTAAACCCTTTTTAGACTGCATTCATTCTTTTTGAGAATATACATTCCATCACAGAGTTAAAATGGTACTAATCACATTTTCAGGTACATTTTTTGAGCTCCTTGCTTATGTAAGATTTGTTCAGTATATAGATTCTTTTTTATCCCCCACAGATGTTTGCTGTATCTTTTCCCACTTCTTAATAGATAGATAAGCTTTAAACATAAATGATCAATTGGATTCCCCTAGTGAGCAAACTGCTTGGCAGAGAGAATGGTTCATCACATCCTGACCCAGTCAGTGTATCAAACAAATTAATAGACTCCTCACACAAGCATGTCAGTAATGCGTCATACCTACAAACATTATACAGAAAATATTTTTTTAATGTAAGATTTATCAGAAAGCCACAGGTCTGTTACCCAAAATGTAACAAGATTCATTGCAACTTCAACCTCATTAGATATTTCTTTGACTGAAACAGGACTCTTTGAGAGAGAGTAACTTAATTTATACTAAGATTTTTCAGACTACAAACACAATTAATCAAATGACAGAAAAGACTGTCAGCTACGCCAGATAAGTACATCTGGTAACATATAAACTCACACAAGTGTTTTGCAAAAACTGCATAGAGAGTTCTAAAGGAGAAATAACAACCCCCTGTCTTTTATTAAAAAACCCTAAGATTTTGTCTTTTCACCAGATAATTAAAAAAAAAGACCAGTAATTCTATATATTTTACATACTAATGTAAATGCTGTAGCATTACTTAAAATCAGACATGCTTGGTTCAGTGCAAATGAGGAGACAATTATACAGGTTTCTGAAGTGTAAATATTCCACTCCCTTAGACCTCAAATTGCTGCATGTCTCTGTGCTGTATACAAGATGGAATTTTTGCAGGAGTGTATTACAAGGTCAGCAGGGTGCCTGTGCAGGTACACACATTTTTATTACTATATTCATCACTTCTAAATTCAGATGCTACTTAAATCTAAATCTGGCTGATGGTGTAGGTTGCTTCTCTTTAAATCTAAACCTGACATAACTGTTCCCATTTCTTTGACAGGCTGACTGAAGATATTGTGGCAGGTTTTAGAATTCTTTGATAAATTCCTAATTAATCTAGTATGAATCACAGTAAACTCATTTAAAGCCTAAAGCAATTTTTCATTGTTCAGGATCCCTTATTTATAACTCTCTGAATGCTTTTTGGTGATTGAATATTTGGTCTCATGCATTCTTCTCTCATCCCTCCCTTGTGTAAATGCAGGAAAAGTATTAAGTATAATTAAGGCTTGACCAACAGGTTAAGGGAAAAAAGCAACAAAGAAGCAAATTTGTTAAAAAAATAAGAATAAATACTTTTTACCAATCCCCCCCAAAATCAGGGCAAAATTATATTTTTCACATTTGGAAATTTTAGCAATTTGCATCTTGCCAATTTGGTAAGGGAATCACTCCATAAACAGAACTGAGAGGAACAATGAAAAAGAACCAGAATACACTGCGGACAGATGTCCCAAGTGTCTTACACTAAGACAAAACGTACCTGAAACATACTGCTAAAGTCGTCAGTCTTGCCAAATATTTGTTCCTAGGCATCACATTGACTTTCAAGACATGCTGTCAGTATAATTGCTGCAAAGCAGGATCAGAGAAGGTTTCAATACCTAGCTAAGGTGCCAAGTGGCTGTTAAAGGGTAGTTATTAGAGCATTCATTTTGTGTACTATTGCTGCCATATCAATTACATCACTTAAATGTCATGAAAAGCAATGCAAGCCAAGATAACCTAACCTGAACCAAGTACAGAATCTGCCCTTACTTTTATTGCTCCAAAGGAGAGAAAATGCTGAATATCAAGCTTCCCCAGTTGTGCCACACATTCGAAAGGATCAATTGAGAGGATCAATTCACATCCAAAAGCAAAAATGCACCGCATTTAATACTTGGTTATCTGGAGAGCATTATTGTTGTCAGCACTACTGTGGCATCAAAACCAGAGATAGGCATCCTTACTGCTGAAGAACCACCGCAGTTAATCTGTGAAGCAGTGAAAGTCCTCAGCCAGCAGGGGGAATTGCTGTGGACTGGAAGTATCTGAAGGACGAGGACGATGTCCCCTCGCAAACGCCAAGAAGGGAAGGAAACGCAGCGGGGACGTGCGGTGAGAATGCGGACAGCTCTGGTTCAGGGCAGCCAGAGGAAATGGCCATTTTCCAACAGGGGCCGCAGCAGCCTGCGGTACAGCCGGGAGCAGCGCAGCTGGACCGGCAAAAAGGGGGATGCCCGGACTCACCATTAGCGTGCTTTCGGAGGTTTTCGACCTGGGTGTTCTGAAACAACATCACCTCACTAGTCAGACACTCCAAGATGAAATTAAAGGTTTATTAGGCTCTACAGAAGGCTGCCTCAATGCAGCTATTCTCTCCTTAGCAATCTTTCTCTGTCCTCTGCCATCCTCATACAGCAATCTTGCACAAACATACCCTGTAAGCTACATTTATCCTTTTGTCTTTTAAATATATTTACTCCATAACCTTTCAGGAATTTTACTGATGTGCAAAGTTCTCATATTTTAATTATCAGCCAAAAATGTCGTTTTAAATCCTACTGTATTAGCAGCCATTCCCAGGTGTGTAATGCTGATTTAAACATGAACACTCAGAAACATTTTTGATGAGTGCTACAAAAAGGAAATCCAGTCCAAATGCACTTAATATGTTGAGATTATTGTGCACAGCACTAATACAAAAGAGACAGTTTTGTGAAATGCGAATGAACAGCACATTCACATAAATTCACTGACTTCAGCCACATTCAAACTCATTTTGCCACAGAAAGTGGCACATCATCCTAATTTGGTCACAGCTATAGCTGTATTTTGTGATGCAATGCCTACGGAGAGCAGAGTTCTGCTCTTTTCAGCATATCAGCAATGTATACTGGGCTGATACTGACTTAACTGAGGCAATTTCCCAATGGAAATGCAAAAAACCCTACATTTTAACTGAAAGTACAGGAAAGGACTTCTACTTAAGAGCCTTTATAATCAGTGAAGATACTTACTAACACAATGGGTGGAAATACTTGCTTCCCCTTCCCCTCAGTGTCTGGGCACAGATGTGGTTGCTACAGAAAGCAACCAGGACCAAGGCACTGTTTCCTCCCACATATTCCTTCCTCCAAATGACAATGATCAGTGTATCTGCAAGTCAGGTTATGTTGGCAAAGCATGCAGAAAACTCACAGTTCCTCTAGCAGAAGTGGAAAAGATAGCACAATCTGGTACTGTATTCCTGATGCAGTAAAGAGCCTCAGCCTAGCTGCAAACTTCAAGAGAGCTCTTCTTCATTAGCTCCAGCACCACCACAGAGCCTCTGAGAAAAACAATTCTATGGGTGCCTCTTTACATACTTTACAGCAAAAAGCATTGATCATGGGAAAAGCTAGTAAGGACATGATCTTTTCTGCGTTCCTCTCCTACTGTTTCTACCATGCAAAGGAATTATTTTTGAGCAGAATATTGTAGGTTATCTTACAGCAGTGTTTTGGGGCTTGCATGGGAGATGTCTTCCAATTAATACGAAGTATTTCACCAAGACACTCATTTTCAAGCAATATATGAAATGAGATGAAATGCACTCCCCTCACAAATTTTCTTTGAGCTTTCTTTGACTTGTTTTGTTCTAAAATTTCTACCAAATTAAAGCCACATTGAATGGTAACAGTGATAGTGAATAGTAATAGCGAGAATCAAGGGAATAAAAACAGTGGGAGGCTTCAACTGAGAAAACCTTACACACTCTTATCTTAAAATTTCAAAGGCTAGTCCATGCATGTTAAAAGACTGTTAAATCTGGCTGTTGCACTTGGAACTATCACTTGATAAATTAATATCACTTGGTAAATGAGATGTGGATTCTGTACTTGGATTCTTATTTATCTGTCAGCATGTGACTCTGAAAATCAGTGATGACTGATCGTTTATAATTAACGTGATTTCATATAATTGGGAGAAATATCCGTAACTTTAAGACTCCCACTCTTGCCCTCTAGGAGGAAGCTGGAAATGAAATCAGATAAACAGCGGAATAACTGGAAAAATAAGTATTCCAGTATGTTAAGTCATTGATTCACATGTAGAATATGCAATATAATCTCTTTTACATTTGTCTGGTTTATGAAAGCATGTATATAAAGACTGCTTTTTAAATTACTCATTACTGGTTCATTTAGAGCTTGACTAAGAACAGTCAAATCAAGCCCAGGAGGGTTTCACTTATTTGCTTCATATTATCCTTTTTTTTTTTTTCCTGCTCACAAGAGAGTGTATGATACCTGGCCATGCAATCTTATACGACTGGTGTTAGTCCACATCAACTATGTCAACTAAACAACTCTAATAATATTAGAGAACATTGGGAATAATTGAGAGATGGACTGGATATCAATATTCTATTACAGATGATTGGATAGAATGTGAAGAATAGCACAGAGAGGCCAAGACCAGAAGCAGCATGTCTAAAGGCAGACCAACTACCCTCTAGCATTTATTTATTAAAGAAAACATTGAACAGCTAAATGAGATAGGCCCTATACTTTAAACAATTTACCAATACTTTTTTTAAAAGCTCAAGAGATTGAACTATCATGTGGGTCATTTTGGTAGAAATACTTGCCAACATCTATTTTGTTTCAGATTAAAATTAAATAATACAAGGTTTTCTGGAAATGAAATTATAGCATAACTGTTCTCAGCACAATAACTGTCATTGTTTTCAAGGGGTTAAGTTTGAAAATGGAAATTATGGAATGAAATGTATTTCTGCACATGAAAACATTATTACAATTTCTCAAATGAGTATAGCAAAAAACCACACATTTTTAAAGAACCTTATGTTTCTGCTTTTAAAATGAAAACAAAATATCCACAGGAGCTGTTGTAGTGATTAAAAACTGCCAACCAACTGAGCTAAGTAAGTTAATTAGCACCAAAGAAGCCTCAAGTGATCTGCAGTTTTAGGCACTATTCATTTTTCTTAAATTTAGACAACTGAGGTTACTTTATATATGGAAAAGATTTATGTAGTGTGGTACAAAAGACAAGGAGCAATGCTGGAATGATTTTCATCTGAATTCTTTTCTACCTTATTTCCTATCCCTGTTTAGTTACAGCACAAAGCTCACATCAGACAATAGCAGCCTTTTTATAATCATTCTTTTACCAAATGCAAATGCCCATGAAGAGGAAACTTACTTTCTTACCTTCAAATAAAATATCTGCCAGCAATAACTGCCCAGATGTGGCCCCATTTTAAATTAATACCAAAAACTGCCCTTTTTTGGTTCTTGTTGGACCTCAAACTGTTTTAAGCTCTTGCACCATTTTAAAACTATCTTCTAAAAGAGTTGGTATTACACCTTCTCCTCAAAAAAACTAGCAAGCTATAAAGAAAAGAAATCCCTGACATTTATGAGTTGCTCTCTAGCAGTGACCGAGAGCATACACGCAACATACACTGCACCCAGTCATAACATCATGAAAAGGAAAATAATTTTTATTTTACTGCTGCAAATAGGTCCACAAAAATAGTGAAAACAATTTTCTCTGAATACTAGTTGAAATTTTAAGTGAGTCTGCCATTGTATGTATGAACATCTGTGTTTATTTTCTCTGAATAATCTATTTACTGGCAGAATTTCTAAATGAATACTCTTACTGACATCACAACTCATGTAAACAGAATTCACTTCTTTCAGGCATTCACACCAAACCTGATTCATTAAGGAGTTCTTCCAGTGAAATAACAAGAATAATAAATGAAAAGTAATAAAATGTGATAGAAGTTAAGGTAACACCTTCTGTGTCAGCACAGGATCTAGGGCCATGCAGCTGGGATGGAAAGTTCACGGCAATATCCACAATTGCTGGTTAATAAGCTGATTAAATTATTTGATCAATTATCTGAGAAATATATGTGGGAAAAAATGTCATCCATCAGTGATAGTTTATAGACATGAAAAAAGAAGAAATCAGTCAAATAATTACTACAAAACTACAAATAAAGAATTAAGTACTTCAAATGATCAGTGTACACAAATGAAGAACATTAATAACAATGAGACTTTGTGCATTGTGTAGGTGCAGTGAACCAAATAGCTTCTTCGAACAGATCCTCTATGCTGTCTCCTTGTTCTTCATTAAAAAAAAAATAAATTTGCAACTACAAACTTTCACAAACTTAGTTTCTCAAAACAAAAATGGGTGACAGTGCTGCTGCAGCCCACTGCCCTTAGACACTGCTTTGTGAACTGAAACAGAATTCAATGGAAGCATCAGAGCTTTTCCAAAGCATGCTCAAAAGCATCTTGGTTAACACCTACCAGGCACTCCAGGCTGATGTTCCCAACTCATACAATAATTTCAAATCCTTCGGCCAACCATTTTGACATTTTTTGCAATTTCTCCCACCTCCAAAATTTCACAACAACCTAATTTAAAGCTCTTTAAGGAGCCAAACTCTTTTTTGCTTAAGAAAATGGTATTTCACCATCAGACCTCAATCAGTGAAATAAGCTATGCTTTTTTTAACTTGTTTTACTATAACACCAGAAGGGAAGAACATATTTCTAATTTTACAATTATAATTAAACTCCTTTTGCTGGGTTGCCTTTTGTGTTCATACAAGATCATCCTCTACTTTAGTGCAAGTCAAGTGGTATCTCAACAGGGTAGCACCTCAGTCCATATGCTTAGTATTTTAAGGATTATTTATTTATTAAGTCCATGAATGGCAGAGCAGAGTTTAAAAACCAAAGATAAAAATCAATATTCATTATTATGGAAACCTAATTAAGATAATAGCAGTCTATCAATTACATCCTTACATCTGTAGAGAAAAGTGACAAAACTAGTACTTGACTAACTCCCACATATTTCTGACCGTATACTTGTTTTCAGCAAGTGTACTTCAGCAGCAGTTTGTGACAAAGGCACCATCCTCATTGAATCATCTAAGACTGGGGATCCCTAGGACAGTTCCATAAGACTTATTATATTGTAAACTGGTCAAGTCTTGCACTCCTCATGCGGTAATGTGAATATTAATTTTTGGAAGAAGCTTAGAGATACTCTTCTGGAAGTACAGAGTAAAGAATAAGAGAGTGTAGGAAATGCAGAGTTTTCTTTTCCTAAGCCTAGCCTGAGACAGCAGCTCAGAGAGAGAGTGTGAGAATGTGCCAAATCCTCTGAGCCCCGAAAAGCATATGTTCCCATGTAATTATCCACAAAAGGAAATGATTATGCATTTTTAAATCCTATCTGTAATGGGCATTTCCTTTATCTCTGTGAGATTAAAAAGTCTGCTACTGTATTGAGGTTATTAGTGTCATTACAACTGAAAGAACTCAAGTAGGTGTAATAAAGAAAACTTCTGCTTCTGTGAGGTCTATTGCTCATTTATTATGTGTATTTTTGTCACTATATAGTTTGTGCAAAAAATACATATTTGTTAATTAGACCACATGATATTGCTGGGAAAAACAGACAAGTTGTTGTCTCCACAATTTCTCCTGCAGCCAGAAATTGAAGCAGTAACTTTAAGTACCAGCTGCTATCAATTAAACTTTTAGTTTTGACTTGATTATACTAAACAACCAATTTGATAGAAAGTATGTAGTTGTACAAAGAGATATTAGCAACCATATTTTTAACCTATTACATGGGATGTTTTCTTGAATTGCAGTAGGGCAGAGTAAAAGCTTTTCCACGCACAGCAACACAGCAGAAACTTTTAGTTCAATTTACACATTTTCAGTAAATTTGGAAGAAAATAATAGGGATTAATTTCAGTACCGTTCTTGAAAAAAATTGCTGTACTTTCAGGTAATAAAATAACCCTTTCCAACCATCTGCAAACCAAAAACATCTAAATAATTTTCCCACAGAGCCCTGTTGAATTCAGAGCCACGACCCATGCACCTCTTTCACCGAACATTTGACTGTCATGCACCCAGTGTTTGTTAAATCAGCATCAGGGCTGTGTTACCTTCAGCCATCAACCAGCTAACCAGTAGGACACTTCCTACAAGATTCCAAATTGACAGGCAAGGATTGGATTTTTTTATCCTAAAAATTGAGACTTTTTCTGATATTTTATACAAGATAAAATAAATGAGTCCTGATGCATCCCCTAGCAAGAGTGGTATTTTTAACTTTTTAAAAATTTTCGTTCATAACCATACATGACTTTCCTACTAGAGTAAAGCCTTCTCCCTTGCTCTGCAATGTGACCAAGCTGCAGGAATTTAAAACTTAAGCCAAATGTTGTGCACCAAACTCTAAATTTTATAGAAAACATAAAACAAGTTGCATATATATTTAGTTAACAATTGCAGTAAAGTTGACCTGCAGGAGTATTTAGTAATGAGGAGACAGAGGAGTGGGGTTGCTATTAAGGGGGTAACATCATTAAAATCTTACTGTAATGCATAACTTATTTTTTTTCTGAACTATTACTGTAAATTATCAGAAAATATCTGCGGTCTGCAAACTTCCACCAGTGAATATCACAAACTTCCACTCCTTTATTTTGAAAACGGTCAAGTAGCATATTTTCACATTTCTCTGCTCTATCCTGGTATAAATTCAAGAACTGACACCCACACACTGGCCTAAAAGAACAAAGACAAAACACTTTCTGAGGGAAGTGCAGAGGTTGTTACAGATTCTGTTCTTCTGGGTAAGAAAACATTGGACACAAAATAATTATCCTCAAGGTTTGTAAAGCACAAGCATTATTTTGGAACTGAAATATGGAAATATGTACATACGTACCTTGGGCTAAAGAAGTGCATGATTGAAATTTTTTAACAGCCTGCAATATATGAGAATCTACCTGCAGAGTAGACCCATCTTTTTCTCCCCTCAGTCTTATTAGATTTAACAGTGGCTGCTTCCATGTGGAAATCAACAAAGAAAATTAAAGATCTCCTCTATCTATCTAGGTAGCAAAGAGCTGATGTTATTAAAATGGAGAGAAGATTACTGAAATGTGGGAGATGTGGATAAAAGGGAAGGGCATACTAACATAAGTAAACATAGAGTGAAGGTCAGAAGTTTTGCAAAGGACCAAGTATATTAAGAGAAATACAAATAATTCACAAGTGTGTATAGGAGCTCTACTGTGATGTATTACACAAAAGGAGAAAAAGGGAAGGTAGTTCAAAGCAACAGCCAGAAAGGGAAGGAGATTTCATTTTTATAGAATCTAGTGAAAGATAACCAACCCACAACAGCTGGAATCTAATAGGCAGAAAAGCAGCAGCACAGGTGTTTCACCCTAGGTGGTATGAGGTTTGTTTTTTTCCCCATCTTTGAATAAATTAAAGAAAATTCAGACCAGACAATTAAAAGTATTAGCTGAGAGTAGACCCCAATGCAGCATTTGAACAGCTTACAACACATTTCCCGAAGTTTGTATGCTTAAGGTGAAAACACACTGGAAACACACCAACTATATTCTGAAACTCCCAATTTTATTAAGAAAATAACTAAATGTATTACCTATGGTCAATGAATTGTCAGTTTGAAATGACAAATTATATACTAACTAAAGCTTCAGTCAGCCTAAATGGTCCACACAGCTAAAGCAGTGAATTTCTTCTAAGGACCACAAGACAGTTGCAATACACAGCTGGAAGGGAAAGGTGAAGAGATGGTCTAAGCTAACTGCTGCCCTGAATTAGTATCCTTGCAGATATCCATCTAATCCATTTTTAAGCACTTCTAAGAAAAGCTATTTTGCAGTTTCCTAAGGAGACAGGTCTGTAACTTATTTCTTAATCTACAAAACTTGCTTTTCTAATTTGTAACCTAAATCTCCCTTGCTGCAATTAAACAACTTCACATTTGTCCTGCACTTGGTAAGAATACTCCTTTCCTTTTGACAGTATTTGACAGATTCTAAAAAAATTGAGTCTTTTCCCTCAATAGCCAGAGTTCCTCAAATCCTTTCCTCCATATCATGTTTTCTAAAGCTGTCAATTTCTTTGCAGTTTCTTGGACTCTTTCCTCTTACTCTGCATTTCCCTTTTATGTAGTGTCTATAATCAGGCCACCCTCACCACCTGCATGCCCTGGCAGGGTCCCAAGGGAGATGATTGCTTCAAGGGGTTTACACATACTGCCACTGTTAATGACCCAGAACAGGCTCTGCCATTTTTCCACACTCTCACACACCATTGGCTCACAGTTTGTTGCCTACTATAGACATCCATTCTCTTTTCTGCCATATCGCTGTCAAGCCAGTTGTTTGCTTTTTTTGCACTTGTGGTTTTGCATCTCAGTGCAGTACTTTGCACTGTATTCCTAAGGGTTACCTTGCTGAACTGAGGACATCTTGCCATTTACCAGGCTCTGCCCTCCATCCTGCCCTCTCAGATGCCATCTAAGATGCCATCTAAATTCAGTATGCCGTTTATGTAGAGAATTTTCTTCACAATATTTGATTTAGTATTTAGCTCTCCAAGAATGTTTTGGCATTATTGCCTTCCTAGTTATTAGCACACTGTCATTTGCTATCTGGATGAGGAATTTCATTTGAACTGTTCTGCTTTATTTAGAGCTTGATTTTCTACATCTGTTAGTAAAACCAGCTGATGAAATGTCAAGCCTTTAGCCAACCTTCATAAAATCAGATCTGTTTCCTTTTACATACATTTAAGATTATAGACTAGTTTCTTGTCCATTTGCCTCCAGTTTCCTAACAGTATGTGCCTCTCCTGTAAATTCCACTTGACTCATTCTATTCCAGTTAACATTGTCAACAGGGAAGATAATATTTTTCCTAATGCTATTCTTGATACAGAGTCAAGTTACCAAACGCATGTGTAGTGACAGAAATAAAAATGTGCTTTTTATCATTCTTCCTCCTCACCTACTGACATTTTAATACCTTTTCCTATTCCCAAATCTCTGGCATCATTCATATTGACTAAAGACTGCAGCTGATTTCTGTTGTGGCTTTCTCTGAATAAACTTTTCATCTTAGGCAGAATGTCTTTAGCAACCAATTAGTTCCAACCCTTTACCTATTGTATGACTTCATAATCATAACACTTATATGTACACTGTGCTTTGATCTGTAAGTTTCAAAGCACTTAAAAATTACACATACATTAAAAAACCCCAAACAGTGCAAATATGTTGGAAAGCTTGTATGCAAATAAAAGTTGCCAGAAGGCAAGTTTAATTCTGCTAAAATTCTTACTACCCAAACAGGTGACTCCCTAACTTTGAGCAGCAATAAAAGATAATTTTGCAAAGTAATTCCACACTTGAGTATCCTGCCAAACAAGTCACATTCATGCAAGGCTTTAGTTGCCGAGATTAGAGAGTCAAGATTAGAATTGCCTGTTTTCAAACAATTAAAAACTTTCAGTTTTAAAAGACAGGAGAAAATACAAAATATGAGCCAAAACACAAGAGTATGAGTTAGACCAGGACCAGTACCAATATATCATCTACTAAAGAAAAGCTTTACATCACTTCAAGAGTTATAGGATTTAGTGAAATGTTCCCAAATAAATGCCACAACAGAAACAATATCTAGTCCTACGTTGAATGAAATACCTCCTGAAAGTTATGAAGGTACTGAGGATGAGGAACACGATGAAAACATAAAATAATGTGTCTTTGAACACAGAATCACTGCCAAACATAAACACCAGTTTGACAGATAACCTCCAAGTAAGTTGAGTTATAAAATGCTTCTAGCAAATATTTTGTCCCAGAGTCCATCCTTTCCATAAGATGATTCCTTTGGATAAACACTTTGCTAGAAACTAATTGGATTCTGCTGGGGGAATTAAAAACGAATTCTATAAGCAAAGCAGTCTTTCATCACACTAAGTAAAATACAACAAGGTTGAAGGCAAAAAGAAGCTGAAATGTTTATAGCTCAATATTTATTTAAATCCATTGGATTGCATTTTTTTTCCCCTCCAGGTTGTAGATCACTGCAGTGAATGACACATGACATGTCTAGCTTGTGTAAGAGGCAGAAACATCTGTGCTTTGTATAGCTCTACATCAGAAACAAGTTCTTTGCAATTCATCTGTTAAATTTGTACCCAAGAAGCATTTTATTTTTATAAAATCAAAAGCAATGAAAGCAGAAAACTGTGACAGAACATTTGCTTCCATAAGTAGCTTCTTTTGGTAGATATTTCTGGGGTTCAGTAACAGAATCAAAATTAATCCTGGCCAAGTGGAGAAGGTAAATTTTCATTATAGAACTGAATTTTACATCTCTCCAATTCATTCATGGGAGCAAATAAGGACTATAGCTTACTACTGACAGTCTTTTTATTGAACTAAAGGTGCAATTTTTGTTCAGTGGAGACTGTAACCTCTATTTAGGGGTGGGAATTTTAGATAGGAAGTCAGAAGTGCAGCCATAGAAAAAGCATTCAAAGTGGCAGAGAAAAATACGAAATGAAAGAGAAGAGTCAGTCAAACATGGACAGGAAGACCTGCATTGTCCAACCTGTGGCTGCCTATACTTAGCAGCTCGCTCTGCAGGGGAGCACCTTTCAAATACAGGGTGTGTACATAGTTAGTGAGAACTCAGAGAGACAGACCCTTGCAAGAGTCTATGACTTAAAAGAAAACACACAAAAAGGATGATAATATAATTTCACTGAACTCAAAAAAGGGAACCATCATTATTCAACAATACCCTTATGAAACAAAGATAACAGATTCTGAGGAAAAGAGTGGAGTGAAAATATCAAGCTCTGAAAAGAACAGTCTGAATATGTAGATGGAGTGCACTGGAGACTTAAAGATCAACATCCTTACTTGACTCAGTAGCTAAACATACAACATGCTACATAAACTGACACATCTTATGGTGTGATCATGTCACCATAAACACATCTCAAATAAAGTTGCTGTCACTGTAGCATATCTATAAACTCTAAACCAAGAACTTCAAAGTCCTTCCCTTGCTGCCTTGGATCTCTTTACCATATAAAAACACTGAAGCAGATTCACATCTGGGAATTTGAGCCTGTCTGTCTTCCCACCAAGAGCCTATTCTAAGAGTCTCTGAGTGTGACTCATTTCTCAAGTGTACATAATGGACCAGTTTGAGCTAAAAGCTGGTGCATCCTGTCCTTGATTACAAAAATAAAGTGGCCAATATAAGTACCTTTTTTTTTTTTTTAATTAAAGTGATTGCTGTACTAGTGAAAGATGCCAACATGACAGCTCTGCAAGATAAACTTCACCATTAATCACAGGGTGGAAACAGTTCAGCACAAAAGTCATCAGAGCAGACTACAGAAGCAGCTGTGATAGTTCTTTTCTTACAGTCCTGCCAATGCATCAGAGCCAGCAGTGACTGCATAAGGAATTGCTTTCCTTGCTTTGTGAACTCAGGTGTTATTCCAAAATATGTCTACAGTCAAGTTGGTTTTGGCTGTTGGTTGTTTTGATATTTTCCCAAAGGTGGAAAAACATTTCAATAATATAAATATATGGCACACAGTCCAAAACTGATAATCCATTCAATGTAGTTTAATCAGGTGACAGCCAATTGCAGTAATTTAATTTTCCGTTAAAATCTTTATTGCACACTTATTTTCAGCTCTGGAACTGATTTTAAGTCAGTATTTCTGGGGTAGTGTACCAAAATAACTTGCAATTAGTAATAGATTCATAAATGAAACTTTTAGGAACGCTCATGTTATTAAAATGGGTTGTGATTGAAAAAGGAATTTGTTGATTTATTCACTTTTTATGGATTTCTCTGTAACAAATTATGCTTTTTAGCATTCCAAATAACAGGAGTTTTGAGAGCCAGTGAAGGATTTTTTGAGACCTCAGAAAAACGTCTTACGGTCTGATAACAGACAGGGAATCTACAACTACTTTGAATGCAAAGTAACATTTAACTGCAATCATCCTCTGAAGAAAATATATGAAGCAAAATCACAGAATCACAATCCCTGGCAAATTTGTCTAGCTGATGAATAGTTCCAGACCAGTATCTTTAAGCTTCCAGGTTCTTTCTGCTCACAAAATTAAATGGGACAAGTGGAAATAGAAAGCAACAAAAGCTGCAAACATGAAAAAGGGAAAGAAAAATACAATTAAAAGCATCTGAGAATTCACATCCTTTTGTGCCTCCTAAGAACAGGCTGTCTGGAAAATTAGATTTATAGTATCAATGAAGAGTTATAACAGAGAAGCTGAAAAAAAATAGGATTCCTCTGTCTGGACCTGATAAGTTACCCTAAACAAAAATCCTGCTTTCCCTGAATTGGGAAATCATCGCAAATCTATAACCAGATCCTCAGGTAACAAGAATATTAATTTCTTAATGTTAGAATACAGAAATACAGAAACTTAAAGCAACTTGCTTCTGAGATCACCTAAATAAAAGGTTTTTGGTGATATATTTAGATCTCAAGAAAGGTGGCACCTTGTCTGTGTTTCATAACCAAATCACAGGCAACAGGAATACAGCAGTTGCTTACTCCTGATGCAGGAGCTGACAAGGGCAGGGAGAGGCATGCAGTTAGACAGCTAGTTTGCTTGCCACAGAGGGGTCCAGCTATTTAACAGTGTCTTGGAAATAAAAGGTGAAAATAGCATGTAGGGAAGAGGATTAATAATTTCAACACAGCATGTGAAGAGGCTTAGACTACAGAAAGACTAGAGATTTCTAAAATTCCTCAGGATCAAAAGAGATAATTTAACTAATGCCCAAACAAGATAGACTGTTCATCTGCTTTCCTCCAACAGTCTAAATGACACCTTGCTAACTTGAAGACAGAGAGGATGAATTTTAGTCAGAGACTATCTTCACTCCATCTGAAGTGATGCATGTCACAATTAGCCCAGACCCCTGTTTCCTCTTTTCCCATTCCTTCTACCAAATCATGCCAGAGTGCTGTGCCTACTTACTCTTTTTTTTTTTCTTTTCTTTTTTTTTCTTTTTTTTTTCCCCACACACTAGCTGCATTTCTATGTTGCTTCACAAAGACATTCTTGGACTATCAAGCCCTTTGAATTAAATGCCTCATATACATGTACAATATGCTACAAGTATTGTCAAGGAAACTCTAGCTCAAAGAGAAATGCAGCAGTTGCTAAGAAACACAATAGCAGAAGAGAGGTGGGGAGTTGTTTACTGACAGATGAATAAACGTATTTGAAATGTTCATCATTGTTATTTAGAGTATTTGCATCTCAAACTCCACCCATATGTTCGCAAAGACTAATTCTAATTACTAAATTCTGAAATAATCCATATGTAGCTCAACATTAATTTATGGTGAATTAATTTATCCTAAGATCTAAGAACAGACTAAAAATCCTGTACAATCTTTGTAGAAAGAGTTGATAGTCCTGGAACATTTTATGAGAGACAGGACTCTACCATACTTATAATACATGACTGTCATGACCTGGCTGACCTGTCGGAATTTACTCTCATTCTACATGGATTCCAAGAGATTTTATATCAAGCCTTTTCAGACATATGTTTGTTTTGTTTGGTTGGGTTTTTTTGTCTTGTTTGTTGTTGAGGGTTTTTTTGGGGCATTGTGTTTTTTCTGTTTTGGTTTGGGGTTTTTTGTGGGGTTTTTGTTGTGTTTGGGGTTTTTTGTGGGGGTTGTTTTGGGTTTTTTTTCTGAAAAATATTTTTGTTTACTTTCAGGCAGCAGAATTTTTTGCATAGCTACTTGAACAAAACACAGAGGAAATTAATATTTCTGAAACTTTTGCAAGCAAAACAAAGTAAGCCAGATAGTATTAAGTGAGTTGCTCAGGTTAATAAAATAATATTGTCAGAGCACACTTTCATCCTCTGACTTTACTGCAAAATTGAAAGAATTTCCTTGATGTAATTGAGAAAACTAGTATATGAGATTTGAATGGGAACGATAAAAAGAAGGCAACACAAGTTTTTATAAGTGCAGACATTCAGTCATATATTGTAGGGAACAACAGGAAAAAGCATGTTAGGAAAAAGTTGTAAGTTATCAAGTCAAACACTTAGAAGATGGAATATAATAGAAAACTAACAACAAACTCCTACAAGAAGTAGGAGCTTCTGCTCCTAAAAGAAGGAGAAGTTGTAAAAACTATTAAACTATAAAAATAACATCAAACTGGAAGTTTTCAAATTTTTGACACTTGACACTGCAAATATAAGTAAAACAGAGCCCTCATGCATGAGAATACATGGAAAAAAAACCTGAAGCTTCAGCATCTCACATCATCCTGAAACCAGTGAGTCAGCAGCAGAATCCACTAGAGTTTTTTTGATAAATTGCTTGCATTGTAAAACTCCATAGAAACAAATCAATTCCAACAACCTCTCACTCAATACAAAAGAAAACAAAACAAAAAAAATAAAGGAAAGAAAACTCACAGGAGGCATTTCAAAGGATGAAATTTCTGTCTGCAAAGTTCATTTTTTAGACTGCAATTTCTATCAAAGAAAGCAAACTAAACACCTAACTGTGAATAAACCTTCTTTATTTCAATGAAAAACAGAGCATTTTGTCTGACAAAGGCAGCTATAGCTGCTGTCATTCTTTCTAGGGGATAAAACCACACTTATCTAGACACATGCGTGGCCCCAAATGGCTTGTAATTGTGTATGGATCACTTGGGTTAGCACTTGCCCAACACATTTATTATCCTCATTTAAGTATTCTGCCCAGGCAGAAGGGGAGGATTTTGTACATTTTGTATGTCCCGCAGTCCAGCTGCAGACACCTGCATGTGCCATCATGCTCCCAAAAAGCCACACAGGCTACCTCTGTAGTACCTGCCTAGTAAGCTCACTGCTTCCTGATTTTTACAGAGTCATTGAGTGCAGGCTATAAAGCCCAGGCACATGCACTTCCACCTGGCAAATCAACCGTAAAATGACATCTCTCTTTTTACAGCATTATAAAGATCTGCTGATACTAGTCTAAAAAACGGCCACTTGGATGTATTAGCAAAAGAAAAATCCTGCATTTCTGTTTCTGAATTTATTATCAGAAACAGCTGAAATTGAAACAAATTAAATTAAAATATCCTGCAAAACCAATAGCAGAAGAAATCCGCAAAAAAACCTCCAACATGTAAAGGGAAGTGTCTGTAAATATGAGTAATTCAATTCTCTTACCCATCTCACATACAAATGATATCTGTAACAATTACCACAAGCTGAGAAACTGTTCAGCAGTAAGTACAGAAAGAACCAAATTAAAAACTCTCCTTTCCAAGTTTGGAGTTTTAGGTGTCATCACAAGTAGAACTATATTAAGAAAATTGTCATTAACCCAATTATTATTCCATTCACTGTCCACTTCCCACAGCAAATTAAAAGTAAAAAAACTGCAAATTTTCCGTCATCCACTTTTTGATGTTTCCTCATTATTTTGTGATTATCTGGGTATAGAAATTTTATACTGAAAAGGTTGCTTTTAATATTACTGGTCATAAGACAGTGGATATGAATAATAGGATCCTGAATAACAGGGGAAATATTCATTTTATCTGTTGGGGACAGATAAGCATTCATGAACAGATTGGTAAAGTGCAGATGAGTTCCAAGGGAGCATGATCTGTCAATCACCCTAGTGGCTTTGGGAGACAAGTCTGCTGAATGGACATGTTATCTTCCAAATAACTGATTAAAAAAAATAAGTGCTCTTAATCCAACTCTGTTGCACTTCATAGGCTAAAACCAAGATGACAATTTAAATGCCTTAAAAGTTTCTATTTTTAAAAAAATAAGTATACGGATTACAATAAAAAATTACTTTCCCTGCTAATAGTCATTACCCAAACAATAGACTGGCACATCAGCTAAGAAGGAACAAACACGCTCTACTGTGAACTGATTTAAGTTTCTACCCCAGAGCACAAACCAACCTTGGGGAAAAAAAAAAAAAGTGAAATTTTGGTCTGCTCTCAAATATTAAGACCAGAAGCTCTCTGCTCATGGCAGGAACACAGAGATACTTCTAGTCAAGACTGCAGGTAAAAGCTTTGTATAAAGTTTAAGAAAGTATCTGCATTTTGGAACCCTTCCCCATATAAATGTGGACAGTTATCATCACATCTGAATACCTGAAACTTCTAATCATCACTTGCCTTCTTAGTAAATTTATATATATCATTGTGATTCCACAGTTTAAGGAGGAATGATGTGTATTAAGGAGGTAAAATAAATTTTCCTCTTTTCCCTTTAGTGTGATTTGTACAAATTCTAGTAGCCTTGATTTGAACCTAAAAATAACTACATACGAAGATGATACATACTAATCAGTCTGAAATGAGAGCACTGAACTCATTCTTGTGTTTATTATGGACAGTAGATGTGAAATACAACATAGAGATATAAAACTAAAAAAATAAATACAGCTATAGTAAAAACAATGAGATGTGCTTTACAGAATATATATAATTCTGCAGAAATTAAGGTCGCGCACTATTCAAAGACCATTTGCTGATGCCTAACAATACACAGGCATAAGAGGGTTTTTTTTCTTCTTGTGGATTCATCTTTGTGTCACTCAGCAAAATAGAATCTATCAAGTCAGACAGTACATTAACTGTCAGTTTTGTGAAAATTGCTTCAAAAACAGGAATCCTTAAGTGCCCAGTATTATCTTCCCAGCAACTTCCTTCTAGCTATAATTTACTAATAAGAGCTATATGGAACCAATATATTATCATGTCTCCATCAGTTCTATAGCTTTAGAAATATTTCCTTCCTGAGATCATTTGGAGAATTTCAGCTTCCCCAAATCACCTCACAGCAGAGAGACGTAAATTTTGTCCTATACATCACCTGCAATTTGATAATTTCATCATTTGTGTCACCCAGCATCTGAAGTCAGCTCTACATTTGGCAAATCTGGTAGATACATCTTAGTAAATTTAACAACATGCATAGGACGGCTAGATCAGAAATGTAATCTGTTTCAGAGATGGACAAAATGCCATTTATACTTATTAAGTTATTTCAGCACTTCACTACTACAATTTTTAAACAGAAATCATCATTGGAAATGTGATAGACCACTTGGATCAGGTATTCTACTTTTGTCAATAACTGTAGCTACTGCCATATAAGCTTAGAGGAGTTGTTTCTGATTACCCCTAATTGTTTGGTACTGTATGTGATTTAGCTAGATCAACATTAGTAAGCACAGTATGCACATTTAAAGAAATATTGCTTATCTTAGCTCTCATAAGACTTGATGAAGTTACCTGCCATTAAGGTTGTGCATTGGATACTCTTAAATTACTCCTCTGTTGAAATATAAAGGGAAGCACAGAAAATTAGAACTACCTACATGAAGCCACACAAGAATTCTAGCAAAGCAAAGAAATAAAACAACTTAACAGGAGGCTGGACTACATGACTGCCTGAGGTCCCCTTTATCACAAGCATCCTATAATCTCATGAACACACCATTCCTAGTCTTCTGCCCACTGCCCCTTTGCACTCATTCTGTGCCTAACTCTATCACCAGACTTTCTTTTTCTGAAAACAAATACATACTGACTCTTCCTTCTTCTGAGTCATTTACTATATTAGGCAATACTAAATTCAAATTTCAATATAAAATCAAAATAGCCAACATTCACATTTAATGCCACTATACTTCATGGCCTAAAATGCTCTTTTGGAGGCCAGTCAAGGCTGAAGTTTGTGGTAGCAATTCACAAGAGTAAAGAAAAGAAAAAAAAGAAAAAAGACAAGAAGCATATAAAGAACCAAAACCAAAGGGATTTGATGAACAGCAAATGCTGAAAAGAGAAATTGTTATTTCTATTTTGCATATATCCTATGCAGAGAGCAAGCGACATTGAAGCAACAATTTCCTTAAGGACTATCAACCCCACTCTAAAGAGAACCTACCTCATGTTGCTCTGCTAGCAAGTGATTCTCACTCTCTTTCTCAGTTAGACTCTGAGAAAAATAATCTCAGGCTTCTTAAACTCACACTGGCCAGGATTACCAGGATTATCTCTCACCAATCTTGGTTTTCAGGCTTTATTAGTAACACACTTAATCTGCTGTTCAAGGCTTCTGCTAGTGACTTTAATATTTCGTTTTATATGTGATATGGAGCTATGAAGCATGATTACTGTAGCTATTTTTCAAGACCTTTAAATAATATATATCTAAATTCTCAGTTCAACAACTATATTAGTTATATATTTGCAGGATGAACTAACAGTTCAGAAAGAGACATTATAACTGCTACATAAATAAATACATATTTCTGAGTAATCTGTTAGCTAGTCAAATTATTGATGTATTTCAGGTCAATGCAGTATAACCGTGCCATAAAATATTTTAACAAGACACATCCATCTTAGCAAAATAACCAACTGCTTAGCAACATCCTTACAAACACTAAATGTAAAATCTTTCTCAAGTAGACCAGACTAAAGTCCTGTGATGCACAAGCACAACATACAATACATAAAATTCTATTTTATTTACAAAGTACATTTCATTTCTCAAGTTGCTCTTCAGGGGCAACAAGGGAAGGAAATGTTTGCAGAACAGCTGTTAGGGAACAATAAGAGGAAGAAGCAGCCTGCAGGTGTCAACCCTGCGGGACATCCCTATTGTGTCACATCTTCCTTAAAGTACAAGGTACATGAGGGGGAAAAAAGAGTCCTCCAAGTGAGGACAAGTTTTGCACTCCTTGAATGATCACTTCTGTCTTACAAATTTGAGCAAATGAGCACCCAAGTATGGCACAGCACCCTGGCCACTGCCTGAGCCCACACTGAACCTGTAAAAAGTTCAGCAGAGAACTGGCTTTTTCTCCTGGGGAAGGAGAAGGAAATACTGACAGTGGATGGAACTAGCATATCTGATGGCTTGTATTGGCCTAAGCCCTCTGTCATCTCAAGAATAAGACCTTCCTGAAGTACATAATGCTGCTGCCTCTAAGTGTGTTTGTCCTCGTGTTCATAAACCGGCCATTTTCCATAGAGATGAGCAGTACAGAGGAACTGGTCCTGCACGAGTGATGCCAAGGTTAGATGCCAAGATGCTTCGCTGGCACAAGCGGCAGATGATGAGCTGCCTGCCGTGCTGGGACCTGTACCTGTGCAGTGCTACCGTAACTACCAGCAAGCAATACCATAAAACCAGCTATTTTTCATCTGTAGGTTTTATTAAGATGTTTAACCATCATGATTCCTAGCTGACAGATGCTTAAACAATCTTAGAAAAATTAGCTGGCATTTTGCAGGCAATTGCCACAGCTATCTAGCATTGCTTTCCTATATATATTTGAGGCATCCATTGAATACAAATTGGTACTAAGCCAAAACTAAGGTAGGTAGCTATTTGGTGACAATATTACAGATTCTGCTTTATGGCAGTACATTCAAGCAAAAAAGCAGCTCTCCACATATTTCAGCAGTTGATGGCTTCTCAAACCCTAAAATCATTCTTGATAGAAACACAAATGATAGTGCAAAGACAGGAAACACTTTAGACGTAAGTGCAGACACAGCCACAGGAATCACTGAAGGGTAAAAATTTATTCCATTTGCTAAGAAAAGGCAAATACTTCGGAAAGATTAGACTGTATTCTTCTATTCCATTAGAAAGCTGCTTAAGTTTGAAGCTCTGCAGGGGCATTCAGATTAGGTCTATGAAGAGTTAGTTCTGACAGAAACATGCTGACTAAGAAAAATCCCCTTCTATATTTAAAAATTGCAGCAGATGGTGCTAGCAGTAGGATGCTACATCAATTTGTTATGACTGTGGGCACTCTCATCTATCACTGAAAGTCTCAAAATGCCATCGCCCTACTGCAGGTCTCAACCTGAACTCCACAAAATGCTCCAAGTACTAATATGATTTATTTGGTACCAAGTGCCTCTGGGTCAGGATTATTTGGAAAAACTTTCAAAATTACATGGCTTAGGATGACTTGGGTTATTTTTAAAATAGCCAAGACATGAGCAGGGCACAGAAGATCTGTACCCTGCATTCACTGAGCAAAGTATTCCCCCACTTCCAGGATAAAGCCCAGACCTTTTGAATATCTTGGGTAGTTTTACATGGCATAACACAGAGTTACTCAAGCCAGTTAGCACACTGGAAGGGATGTAAGCTGGGGCCCAGCACAGAGGGAACAGCTCAATGCTGTAAAAGGTGGCTAATGAAAGATGTAAGCAGCATCTTCAGCCTTCTTTGAAGCTACAAGTCAAATGGGTTCAGGGACCCTTCACCCTATGTGAAGCTCCACAAGCATAGGCTTTTAACTGCATCAGCTAACAAAATCATTGTCAGGCTGGAAAACGTGCTGTGCAGTCTCTCCTCCTCCAATACCTCCTCCTCCTCCTCACAGAGGTGGCAGCACAAGGGATGCCAGCAGCCTCCCTGTCCTCCCACACCGCTCAGGCAGCTTGGAGCTGCAATGCTACATCCCACTCTCCTCTGTGCTGTGCACCAGGGAATCATGCTCTTTTTGCCTGAAGGTTTGAACATGATCACACCCACGCCAAAGCTAAAAAACACACCATAATGTAGCTACCACTCCTGGTCACCTCTGCTCTTTAGCAGCATGTGCAATCATCTGAACATAATGAGATAAATCAATGGAAAAATTCCCTCCCAGACCTCTGAAAAATCCACAGCCATTTTTATGAGTTATTAAGCACACAGCCCTACTTAGTGATGATTTTGGAGTTATAAAGGTATTCACCGCAGGAATTTTTTATTCTTTTTCTCTCTTGCCATGGCAACCAGGGTATTGAAGTACTTCAGAGGAAGACAGTGCCTCACAGTATGTAAGATGTTGCAGCACATCTGATTTGTTTCTTTTTTCTAAGAAGTTAAGCATTTTTAAAGCTTTTCTTAGAAAAAGTAATTGAAAAAAACAAAACCTGAACAGTGGTTTTTTTTTTCTTCCTGCTTTAACAAAAGGATAGAGGTCCAGAATTCTAATAAAGGTCAAAGACTGCAAAATAGGACTAGCTAGTTTCCTTACAGTTACAAGGCACACCTGAAAGAACGGGGAGGGGAGGGGGGGGGGAAGAGAGAGAGAAAAAAACCCCAACTTCGTAAAGATTTGTGGTAATCCATCAATGTAGGTTTCCATTTTATTTTTTTTTGTCAATGCTTAAATTTCAGGATCCTGCTTATGCATATCTTATCTATGTACTTTCTCCTCAGTTTTACAAGACCAGAAATAATATAGGGGAAAACTGACAGACATAAAACACTGTGGTATTTGTGGAGGTGCAGAATTGATAGCTCAAGTGCTCCTTCACCCAAGTCAGGATCAAGTCTGTAGCATTTATTGTAATCTCAATGAAGCAGGACATTTTCTCATTCCTACAATAGATGGAATTATTACTCTCCCATTAAGAATTTTACATGTCTGTTGGGATCATGACACAATCAGTAGATATGCACTGGTAATGATGAACTACTCTGATTCAACAACAACTCTGTTAAAGAATTGTCAAAATGAGACTAATTTCCATAAAAAGAAGACACATGATTATCCAGAACTGTCTTGCCTTTCTCTTGTTATCCTTGTTGAGGTAACACAATTGTCTTCTAATGCCTATTTGAACAAAGATAAATTACTTGCCTTGGGTAATGTCTTATGACAGCGCTTTCAACAAGTTAGCTATAATAGCACTTTCTACTCTAAATTGTTTTATGTATACTTGCTTTCATAACTTTGTATTCCCTTAGAGTAGAGCACAGAAAATAGGAAGACCAAAATCTCCATCATTTTGAGAAGCCTAAACCAACTACAGTCAACCAACAGACTGTCAGTGGCTTCAGCAGACTAAGGAATAAGAGCACATCTCT
>NW_009953318.1:1045364-1047239 GCF_000747805.2 Chaetura pelagica
AGGGAATTGGAAAAAAAAACACAAAACCAACTTCTTAAGAACTGTCTGAAAATATCTTTCAGGCTTTCCAAGCAGTGTGGTAGAAAATCAGGGAAAGGATTTTATTCTCAGATATTATTAAATGAAAATTCCCAGAATGAAAAATAATGAATACTTCTACTAATGAACACTTCCACTCTTTTACTGATTCTATTATCCGTTTAGTTATTATCCAACCATTATCACTCTTATGCAAATTAAAATCAGAGTGAGGAACAAATAGCCCATTTCAATACAAATAATGACTGATACTTTAGTTACCAACAGTTATTACATTATCCTATTGGATAAGATATGCACAATTGAAATCTGGGGAGGAGGAGGGCAGAAAGACCCACCAAACAGCATGGAAAACAGATTTATTGCAGACTGATTTTATGAAAACAATCAGAACGTTTCACAACCAAAACCAGCCTATCCTGTACCAACTGACTTTTGGAAAACATTCAAAGACTAGGCATCTGATCATTGTGTTACTGTCCATTGTAAAACAAACACAATTTTGCTATCCAACCTCAATGTAATGTTTCATTATCCTAACAAAAAACAAAACCAACACATTTATTATTGCCTGTTTCTCAGATAAGTTGTTTATTGTTTTTTCCTTTTTTTTTAATATGCCATATTAACAGTCTATAATGTACAAAAAGGAGGCTTATTACTTCTGAACACAGTATTTCCATGGTAATACAGCTCATCTATAGCAACAATCTCTTATATTTTCCCAACACCTATGACTGCTGGAGTTTTGCTTAAAATTAAATAATAAAAGACAGCACAAAGAACACAAAATCAATAGACATTAGTGCTTGCCTACCTATTTTACATGGTCTTGGTTTTAAAAGCCTCGAGGCCATAACATTTCTTAAACAATTAGAAGCTCTTTAATTAGACATGTGCACAAATTCAACCAGATAGACTCTTCATGAAATCACGAGGATGACCATAGCTGCAGAACCAAATGTTAGCACTTATTTTGCAAGTATTCTGATGCAAATTTTTTACTGTTGCAAAATCAGGAAAATTACTGTAGGTTTTTTGTTGTTTGTTTTTAATTCACAGTGGGCATGAAGCATAGGCACGTAGTGGGACATGCATTAGCACTGTTTGCTTGTACTTTTTGCTTCACTTTTAAACATTGTAACATCAGGGTAGATAATGTCAATAAACTCTTCTTTAGTCTGACACACCAAGCAGACTCACTGATGTTTCTCCAAAATGTGCAGCTGTCCAAGTCAGTTAAAGCTATTGCACCTGAACATTCAAAGTTAACATTGAAACAAAAATTCTGATCAAATTCAGTAGTATAGATGACTCATATTTGAATCTTACTGGGAAAAAAAAAAATTGAAAGGAATATTAACACCCTTATTATTCCCTGATTTGGGGAAGGTGGTGCTTTTAATTTTTACCAATACAACCTGTCAGCCTTAATACCAGCATACTAGACAGTTAGAAATATATGCCATATTCCACTGCCTAGAATGCAAAACAGACAGGTGACTTCCACAACCAATTGCAAGGAAAGGGCTGAAGTTCAATTATCATGCTGTTGCTGTTAAACCTGGAGTTAAGTTTTCATTTTACCAGGAAGACAGTATGACTGATACAAAGATGATACAAAGATATTTTGACATAACAAAGGGATTACTTCCTTTGTAGCCCTCACTGATAGGTTCAATCTGATTGAGCTAAGAGGGAACACAAAAGCCTATTATAAAACTCAAGCAAGTGTCACCAATCAAAGGAATTTGAAGTTTCTTCTCCAAGCTAAAACTGTTTTCTTTAGTAAGACCAGAAAGTAGCATTGATCTGCTGCTTTCTTCTTCATGTTTT
>NW_009953318.1:1047262-1047652 GCF_000747805.2 Chaetura pelagica
TAGACAATATCTTCAAGATGACTGACTTCAGGCCTGCTACTCATTAAGTTACAATACAATTTGCTTAGGAGAAGTAAGGCTGGATGATTGCTTCCATGCAGCCAACAGTTAAATCTGAGGAAAAGACTGATTTTGTAATTTTAATGTGGAAAGGTATTATACCATTCTCTGAAAAATATGTAGTTAATGGAATGTATGCCTCAAGAAGGGATTTGCATCAACCACAGAATAAACTAAATTGCATAAAGTGAAAGTCAAACTCTGATCCACTTTAAATAACAGGTCCTACAAAAGAAACATCTTGTCCAAAATAAAAGTTCAACGATTTCACACTGCAGGACTGCATTTAATACTCATACTGCAACGACCCTCCTGCCTAGTGCAGGAATG
>NW_009953318.1:1047683-1095775 GCF_000747805.2 Chaetura pelagica
CCCTACACCAGGGCCATTCCAAATAGCACTGCACTGAATAAAAGCCTAGCCTTACTGCTTAAGTTCCATTTCAAGTCTTGCAATGAAATTCAGGAACAGTCAAGGCTCTAAGTGAAATCTTGCTGATAAAATACAGTAGCTGCTCAGTGAGAGAGGAAAGGGAAGAGTGGATATAGATCCACTCTAAATCAGGCAACAAAAACTTTATATTATACCAAACTGTGCACATACGTATCAGTACTAATGGAGAGATTTATATTTATGCAAGGAAGTTGGTATGTCCTTATATCAAATAGTTGACACTGCTGCTACATCAGTGGCAACTAAATCTTTTAATATATTCACAGATCTTAGTAAGTCTCCTGATCTGGAAAATGTTTGAAATAAATAGTTAAGGTAGAAACTGAGTCCCTAGGACTAGAACAATTCTTTGGAGGTCTTGGTCCAGTCCTAGAGCGCTACTTACTAGTTGTCTTTAAGGAAAAACAAATTGCATATTTCTTCATTTATTGCAACTGCACAACTTCTTTAAAAATATTTAGATGCTGGAAGCTCAGAGAAGTTATGTTTACATAGCTGAAATTGTGAAAAGATAGGGATTTCTCTGGTGTGCAATGATCCAGGAGGTTTTGTCCCTTGGGCAGGAAATACTAGCACTCTAATCAAGATAAATTATGTTTTAGTAATGTAGACAGACACTAATGAGGCTATTTCTCAAACAAACAGTAAACCACAGTCACTTGCTGATCCACTATGTCATAGAACATTTGGGCTACTAGGTATTTCAGGGAAAAGAAAGCAATAAGATTAAACATATTAGGACTAATTTTCATACCAAGTTAAACAGCAAAATTAGTCAAGTGGTTGCTAATGTAATATACTTACACATTAGCAATAGCTTATAAACTTCCAAGCAAGAATTTTAAAAATCTATTAGCCCTTTTCTTACTACAATTCCAGTGAAGCAGAAGTTGTGTACGTTAGAAAATAAGAAACAAAAGGGAAAAAAAGGACACCTGTTTGGTACTTTTGCTACTAATAAGACAATTTACTTAAGAAAGCAAAAGGCCAGACATAACTATGGCAGAAACTGAGATACACGAGATACTTTGTTAAACAAATGGGACTGACTTTAACTGGATCACCTGTGTAAATGACAAAAGAATTCAGTTTCAAGGTGAAGATAATCTTTGCCTCCTCTGCCTAATCTTATGACAAAGATGACAGTTTGATAATTTGTGGAAGTTCTAACCTTTCATATTGAGTTAATGCAACTATTAACATACTTTACAACAGTAAGAATTAGTCTCTTCTATACATGGCCTACAAGCAAGTGCTTTGCATGTGAAAAATGTCATTCCTCAGCCACAACTGGCTCTTCAAAGCAACTCAGCTGACCTCATATTCACATATACCTTTGCTTGAACAGCAACAAAGAGTCACATTTATTCTGCAACACAGCTTTAAAACTAACCACTTCAGCATTAACATTTACAAGTAGTTTCTCTTGGAAGACCAGCATGTACCAGCAGTTACATCTTTATTGTCCACATTTTCCTAAGGATAACTTGGATGTGGAGAGCACAAAGTAAACCCACTGGATTAAAGGACAGAATAAAATATTTTTAAATGTGAAAGAGGAGAACTCGCCAGCCTACACTGCAGTGCTGCTGAAAGCAACCAGAGTGCTGCTATGAATCACAGCTGAGTCAATTATGCAACACTGCAGAAAAAATAAAAGCAATCCTGGTAGGTAATGACAGGAATATTATAGGCTGTATGCAAGATAGGAGAGGTGCCTTTCTTGTCAATATGTTTAAATAGGATACGGGGCTCAAACTGGAGTTCTTCACAGTAGAAAAGACATAGACAACACACAGTGCCCAGCAGAGAAAAGCAGAAATGAAAACATGTTTTGTGAAATGCAATTGGATTGATTAATTTAAGGAGCACCACACTTCATATTCTGATAAGTAAAAAATTGCCATAAAGTGGACAGCATTAATTGTTCTCAGTGGCCACATGGATACTGACAGTTAGTAAGGGGAGGAAAAAGGAGGCCACAAAGAAATTCACTATTTGCAGCAAGAAGCATTACGTTTACATATTGTGAAAATGTTGACCTATTCTTACTGAGTCACTTGAACACGGGAGGTATTGATGCAGTCTTGGTTTGACAAAAAAGGGCAAGCATTGCATAATACAGAAATGAAAACACCACTGGACATTACTAAGGGGAAAGGGGGCTGAGGAATGGGAAAAGGCTCCTTACAGAAAAAAATCCTTCAGTTACATAAAAATGTTAGATGTATTTCTTAGTACAGGGCTTTCTTGATATTTGCAAATAGTTCAGAAATAAAATCTACCAGGAAATTTGCAGACAAATCTGATATTCCTTAGTGTTAGGTGCTGAACTAAGTCATGTCTTGAGGAGAAAGAAGCCTTCTTTTCTATTTTTCTCTGAGCAGGTGAAGGAAAAAACAAATTTTGAGAGTAAATTAAAGGCTCTAAACCACAGTTTTAACTGAGATTATTAGAAGAAAGAAATAAGGCTCAAGTCCTAATGAAGCTTGCTGCAATGTGAAGACCTTAATGTGGTTGGTTTGTTTTCTTATGAAACGTAATTTCTGACAAATAGTTCAGAGAAGACAGTCAAGCAGCAACTATGGTTAACATATTTGCCTTTTTTTATGGCTTAAATTTTACGCCTTACCTCGAACAATCAGCTAAAGGTTTTAAACAAAAGAGAGCTAGTTTTTTAGCTTAACCTGGGCTTGTAGGAAAAGGTAGGCTTCTTCCAAATTCCCAATGATTTCCAAGTATAGATATATCAGATGATGCCAAAGAGATTGCGTTTAAGTTGTTTCCCAGCAGGTGTGCTTCCTAAGGGCTGCCTTAAGCTGTGCAGCATTTCAGAGCCATATCAATCAAATACCATTATAATTATTACAGTAATGCATGGCCTACAGCCATGACCTTGTCATCTCAACAAAGTAAGTGCTGGCTGGTTTTCCAGTGATCCTTGATGCTTCTCTAACATCTTAAAAAGCTTTGGGCAATTGGAGAAGCCAAGCACTTGCACAAGTTGTTTGAGTCAGCCTCTAAATGAATTAGATGCACCTTTGCCACTTTAAAATATCTCTTCAGTGTGAAGGTGGATATGGTGCATTCCCTCATTTCCTATGCAGGATCTCTAGGTGCTACTGGTAAATTAGACATCACTGTCTCATATCTTCCTGAAATGGTGTTTTGTTCATTCCAATGAATGGATGACTTTTTTTTTTTTTAATCAGAAAAACACTTTTGCAAGTATTTGATGAGGCTTAAGTATGCCAAAAATAATGCTACTGTTTGATCCATCTGAGAGCACCCCTTATCAGCAGTCTTCTGCAACTTTCAGCAACTCACTACTAATGTGCTGCTTCCTCTGGGGGTTTGAAATATTTTTATAATACGCTGAGACTAAAAACTAACAACTGTATGAACCACTAGCAGATCTCTTACTTGTATCTTTTATCACATGAAGAAATATCAAGCACTGTGTCTTACTGTACTTATTTTACTCTGCAGCAGCTATTTTAAATGGATCACTGCTGAAAGTTTCTGTGAACATGTTTTCATGCAGCTTTTACATATTTGCTTGAACAAACAGTACTAATTTTAACACCTTTCCATTTTGATTTTCTTTTCAAAAGTACAAATTACATGACAGAAAAAAACAGAACCCTGAAATACAGACACAGTAATTTCAGGTACATGTCTAGCTAATGTTCATGCTTTTAAGATTTATGACTTCTGCATTATCTCTCATTTCCAATTACTGCTGTGTGTGTGACTTGAAGGATCTGTGCTATGTTTTATCACTGCCATATGGTTCTAGGTTCAATGAATTAATCTGTAAGGCTTCCAATAAAAACATCATGTTTGGGAGCAATAGGGAAGATTCAGTCATAGATTTTCAAGTATCTCTGGCTCTGCACTAATTCACATAGCCTTTGTTTAACACAGAGCACCCTGCACATAGAAGTGAAATGCTTGGTGGGGAAAAAGCATTTACTAGTCCACAGCAAAATACATGTCATTAGAGATGCATTTATAATGAAATGTGACTTAATGGAGATAAAGGCCTACAGACACTGTATTAATGCTTTACAGCAATACGGTTGTAGCAAGCTTTTAGCACAATATAACAATCCACATCAGGCTAAAATTATTCACAGCTCCTTCAAATTGCAAACATCATTTATAATAACTGGCAGTATCTTCCAGTGGTGCTAGCACCAGAAGCTTCTGAAGAATATGAGGTTAAACTATCCACACACCATCATGGTGCAACCAGTTTTATGGCTCCCTTCACAGATCTTAATACTAAAGCCACAGATACTGTTGTTTATGGGAAATTCATAACAAATAAAGGCTAAGTGTAATGTCATTTTCAGTAAGAGATTGTTTACAAACTCAGTTCTCATCAGCTCTGTATAAAATCCTTTCAGATGACCTTGTGGACTGCCTTTGTGGAAGAAGGAACATAAAAAAATTATCATAAGCACTTTTGTCAGTCTACTTTGCATTAGCTAGAAATTTTCACTAAATGCAGCACATAAAATTATGAGAAATGGTTTTATGTCATCACTTAATAAAAAACAAAACACATGAGATGTTCTTTCACGCCTCTTTCTTTTACACCTATAGGCTTTTCCAGAGCTGATAAGAATAACTATTTCAAGATGAATTTTAATATGTATGGGAAGCTACAAACTGATGGCTACTGTGAATAAAGCAGCCTGTTTATCTAAATGACAGACATGGCACAGGCATTTTAAGGACTATTTTCCCTTAGATGTGCTGGCCTCCTGCTGATCAGAAAATTTGAAAGGGTATCCTAGTTTGTGCAAAATTACTCCTTGGCCTCTCTAAGACTATGAGCAAAGGTCTTCTCCCTCTTTCTTTATGATAATAATACCTTTCCACCCACAGATTTCTGGAGACATTAACTCCTCAACCCAGTTGGCTCAAGTATAAAAGGCAGGTAAAAATGCATGTCAGATGACAAAAAGACTTTCTGACACAAGAGGTAAAAACACCTCACTGTAAATAATATGATCTTTTATCTTGGTTTTGTGCAAAATGGCAGCCAGACAACTTTTGTATTTGAAAATAGCTGTATGAATTTGAATCAATCTAAATTTCTCAGTTTCTTCTTGTAATATGCAAAGTAATAATGTCTAATTCATCAAGCTAACATGAAGAAAAAAATAAGCTTAATACTACAGCCAGTTCAACTAGGCATCTAAAAACCAGTTATCTATAACAGTGAAGTCGGATATTTTACTTTCATGTTCCCAAGTAAAAATATCCTCACAGTGACAGTTAGGAGGAGAGACCCCTAAAGATGTTTAATTATCAGACACATTGAACTAGCAAATTCTAAGAAATACCAATTTTTAATTTATTTTTTTTGCAAGCCTTGCTGTATCAACTTTGTCAAAATGCATTTTTATGTGAGATGCCCAGTTTGTTAATATTAAAAACACTTGTAGAATATTTCTTTGCTAGTTGAGACAAAAAAAAAATCTCATCTACAAAGAAAATCAAATTGGAACAGATTGTTTCTAGTCCTCTGAAAATGTGTAAATGGGAGTAAAAGAGGAAGAAAACCACAGCAGATCTCTTGCTACTTACAGACAGGCTTCTGCTCTCAATTCTTTTACAGCTTTCTAGGATAACTTTAATGACTCTTCTGGGCCTAAATATGTAGAGGTCTCTGAACTTAGGTGACAAGGAGTAAAGGTGCTGGTTCATTTCAGAAACGAAGTCCCAGACAGATGAATACCTGAGGCAGATACTGAGGCTGCAGTTCCACAGCAACCATAGACTGCCTGATGGCTGGCCCCTCCACTCTTGGCCATATATTTTCTCTGTTCCTTTCACATCAATTTCCACCACTGCTGGCATTTTTCACCAAGCCATTTCAATGTGCAGTCAGTAGGCAGCTCATTATACTACCAAACACAAATAATTTTCTCACAACATTTAGTTGTTGAGTGTTGAATAGATGGCAATAAGGACTGGAATGGCTTCTGGAGATTTCCTCTCCCATTCCCAATTCATAACAACAAAGACCAGAAGAAGGAGAAAGAAATTGTACTTACTTTTAGAAGCATCTCTAACTGGAGGCTTTTCAGGTGTAGAGGCAACATAGGAGTGAAAGCTTGTCTTTTGGCATGATCCAGAATATGAACTGAAAAACAAACCAGTTTGCTTTTACCAAATTTATTTCTGAGTCAGCAAAAAAACACCTCAATGCATGTTTAACAATATCTACCACTTATTATTAACTGCAAAAATATCAAAATATGTACTACAGCAACACATTTTAAAGAACCAAAACACTATCGCACGAAAAGAAAAAGCACTTTTCCTCTTCATTATGTGTTTTTTAGCTTTATCATTAAAATACACAGAGTAACAAAGCAAAGTGATCGAGTTTGTACTCTAAATGCTAAAAGAACAAAGTATCAGTTTTGGTTTAGAAGACTACAGAGAGAAAAACACTTGAGGACAAACAACCACCATTCCAGAAACATATCGCACAGTTCTAGAAGAGTTTACTAAGTCAGACAGGAATAATTTAAAAAAATTATATTCTTTTAATGCAAATATGATTAGCCTTGTTCTTGACTACCCTGGTTCAAATTCTGGATGCAGAGTTCATGCCTGTGCTATTTGGAGAATTCATTGATCCTTTGTGTTGCTATATGTAGCAGAGAAAAAAAATTCATATATTAAACTTCATATCTACAAAGTCTTACTAAAATCAGAAACTGCTAACAGCACTACAAATAAGCAATATAAGATCATCGTCAAAGACACTTCTTATCTTCCCCTGCTCTGTGACTTTTTGTACTCCCTGGCCTACAACATTGCTGCACTTCTTTCCTTCTTTCCACAGACCAGCTATGACTGGAAGATAGGTTCGTAGCCTGTCCTCCTTTACAACAATCAAAGGTCTACTGGAAAAAAAAAAAAAAGTCAACAAAAGCCCAGCATTTCAAATGCTCAAATGGTGTATAGTTCTATATGATTAATGTATTGCTAGATATTTGTACAATTTTAAGTATGTTCATCTCAAGTTATATTTCTGAGTGGCCAAGGGAATACAAAGTATTTTTTGGTAGCTATTGCAGCTCACTCTTTTCTCCACCTACATCATCTTCACTATCAGTATTTCACATGTAAAGCCACTAAGGTGCAATTAATTAATCCAAGAGGGATTATGGCAAGCATTATGCAGTTGTTTAAATACCACCATTACACTCACACAAATAAAACTATATCCATACAATTTTAACAAAACCAGCTAGACACTTAACATCAACACATCACACACAATAATGAATCATCCCTGTTTAATGGTATGGTTGACCTCTGGTTTAGTAGTAATGCCAGGATCAAGACAGCACTTGCTGATGTATGTGGGTGGAGAAACTATTTGAGTTTGTAGCCCTGCTAGCTTTTTTCCAGCCCTCAGGCACATCTCCTGTTCTCCATGATTTTTCAAAGACTGAGGCAAAGAAGGCATTCAGCAATTCTGCCATCTCTGCATTCTCTGCTATCATATCTTCCACCTCATTTAGCAGTGGACCCACTTTTCCCCTAGTCTTCCTCTTCTCATTGATGTATTTGAAAAAACTTTTGCTTTCTTTCACCTCCCTAGCCAAAGTTCCAAGAGAGCCTTGGCCTTTCTTGTTGAGTCTCTACATATTCTAGCATATCACTATGATCCCCTATCACTAAGTAGTCACAGTACACTTACTAGCTATTTCTATATTATTTTGGACAAACTGAATACCCCAATTCAGAATAGTCCATGTCTAAACTCAGTGAATATAAAAGCTTTAGATAAGTTTGTGAATTTTTACCTGAGAGAAGTAATTTATTGACGTCACCTCCTGTTTTTCAAAGTACAAACTATTTCAGCAATTACTTATTTCATTTTTATTTTATCAGCATGTTATGAACAATGCGAAAGCAACAAAATTGCTGAGGGTGACCAAGACTATTATGCACATGTTAAAAAAGCCCAAATCAACCCAATATGAAAACCAAATAACCCAAAACCATCTTGGTGGGCCAGATCAAACAGTTAATCTAGAGAGAAATTAAAAATCTGTTTATGAGCTAATAACTTTTGTCTTTAAAGATCATCATTACAGTAGCACAGAGAGAATAAGGTTTACAGCTGATTTTGCAAATTGAAAACTCGTAAACATTAAGAAAAAAATTCTCAAACAAAACATAAAGGGATGTTTCAGCAAGAATAACATTTAAATAAATGGAGACAAAAGGGACTGCAAGCATCTCCAAATAAAGAATGCTTCTTTTCTAGGATGACAAAAAAAGATAAGACACATTTAATCATATCATTACAAAAAAAAAATTATCACACAATGAAAGAAATCTAGGTCTGAACATATGGAAGGGTATGTTCAGAAATGATTAGGTGTGATTTAAAACAATGCTCTGAAAGGTGATAGAATATGAAATTACAACCTAAGTTAATTTTCAGAGCAGTCTGATTAATAATTTATATTTTTCTGTTAACAGTAAAAAAAAAGTACCCTAGTGAGTTTCCATAACTGTGACCCTCTATTCTCTAGAAACTGGAATTATGGTATAATATCTCTGCACACATCATCACATGTTATTAATGGTTCTGGTCACTGTCCTTGCATAGGGAAATGCTCATAAACAGAAGAGAGATTGTGATTAAATCAGTCTAGCAGTCCCATTTATAGTAGGCTGATGACATTTATGAGATCTTTAGCCCACAACAATCCTGCTAAATTTGTGGCTTTTAACAGGGTATGTTCATAAGAGACCTGATCAAGTTTCCCTTGATATCAACACAAATTTCCCCTACCAACTTCAAAAGGAGATTAAATCCAGGGAAGTCAAATCCAAACCCAAGAGACTAAAATTCAGAATAAGTTGCTAATATTTCTGAATGAGATGCTGCAATGTTGTTCTTTGTCATTCCTCTCTGGAAACAAGCAACCTTGTCTCCTTGGCTGACAGAGACTCCTTAAGAAGGCAAGTTCTAAATGATAAAGTGTTTCTTGTCTTTATTGAGGAAGGCTTTTCACAGCAGGCTTGTAAGGTGCTAGAAAGAAAGCTAATAGCGACTGTCTGCAAATCCAATTTCAAAATAGAGTTGACATTAAATGACACAAATGAATTCTTTCTACAAATGTATCTCAAGCAATTTGCATCCAGAGTGTGTCTTACCTTCATGTTTTTACTAGAACTAAGGCAGTCAGAGGGTTGTTTATGATAATCTGTAGTCTGAAGATAAACAAACATTGGTATTTTGGGGAGTTAAAGAGTGCAGGTGAGAGTTACAGGAGGTAACAAGAGGACCTGGAACAGGATACCATGAATGGGTGCAAAAAGACTGAAAGGGTTTTGCTCTTTCAAATGTTATTAACTGAATTTGTGATAACACAAGAAACGTTACACATTCCCTGGAAGCATATTCCTGCAACTGCCTGCAAGTATGTTTTATGCTAAGTTTGTGAATAAACTCTGACTTGAATGAAACAAATTTTTAATGGTTACATGCATTCTTTATAAATAAGGACCTGAGAGGATGGGGAATACAGCAATATAGGCTTTGCACAGATAATGCAAATATGAAAAAGCAATAAACCCTTGGATTCTGACATTTTAGGTATGTCCCTGTATTGCTCTATTTTTTGCCTATCTTTAGGTCTGAGAAATGCAAAAAAATTAGCATCAGTTTTTCTTGTCAGCCATTTTTGTCAAAGATACTTGGACACATTTGAGCAATGGCTGTTAAGATGGATTGCAGACGTGCTTCTTTTAGGAGCTGTTGAACAGGCTGAAATATAAATTTGGAACAGGAGAGCTTAGTATGGCAGTATGTCGGTGCAGAACCAGCACAAGTTGTCCTGGAAAGTAACTGTATTTTACCACAAAGTTGTAGTTGTTGAAGTTTGTGTGGAAAAATCACACCAAATTTAGCAAAATAGTACTGTGCATGATGTAAAGCTGAAAAAATTAGCTAGCTGTAAACATCTGATGTTTGCTAAAGCTACTTAATCCTCTATTAGTTTCAGTATTCAGATGAAAAGCTCATGAGAATAAGTATGCAATTAGTTTTTCAATATTCCATTTGTACCAATTCCATAATGTTCTGTTTTGTAACCAGCAAAGTGCATAGAAGGGAAGATGCTAGATTACCAGAGAAAGATAAATGCAGCATTTTTAAGGGTGGAAGCAGTAGGAACTTGCTATATTACATACAAGGATGCTGACTATAACATGCAGGATAGACCCAGGAAGAAAAACAATTAATTTGTAAGCTCTTAGAGCACAATAAAATGATGAGAAATAGCCAAGACTTGTCAAGAACAGATCACATCAAACCAGTCTAACTTCCTCCTTTGACAGGAGAACTGGCCTAGCAATGAGAACACAGCAGTAGGAGTATCTTAACAACACTAAAGCTATATGGTCTGTCACAGAGGGCATTCTCAAATGGAGCCTAAGGAAGTTTACTCCACAGGGAATCAGCATAAGCAAGATCCACAATCAGCCAGAAATCGTAACAGAACCATATCTATCAGTGACTTGCTGCTGGGTTAGGAAGTGTCTCCAGTGCAAATATATCAGGTCTACACTGTATCCAGCCCAGCCTATTCAGTATTTTATTAACACCATCAACAATGACATAAATTACACATGAGAAACTTGGGAATCTTACCAAAGTGGGAGGAAATGCAATTAGGAAAATAGCATTTAAATTCAAAGTGTTCCTGGCAAACTAGAATTTAAAATTCACAGGACAAAGTTCAAATTAAAGATGTGCATGATGAGCCCAGAGAACTGCTGGCAAATATACTCACACAAGCAGAGGAGCTCAGCAAGTAGGAGGTGTAGCAGATCACAATATGAGCCAATTATATAACTCAGTATGATTGCTAAAAAATAATTTTGAGACAAGAGAAATGTTGCGTGCAAGCAGTGATGGTATCTATTCCACAATGCTGGTGCCTCTCCAGTTTGACTACAGTGTCTTAAATTTGAGCTCCAAACTATAAAAACCCCAGAAACATCCAGAGACAATGTGCAATTTTAACAGTGGATTTTAATGGTAACTTAAGGTCTCTTCCAAGCCCCACTTCTATGACACTTTTCCTGAAACATTTCCAAGAAGACAAAACCAACTCCACCACTGAAAGTCTTCATTGTATAAAATAGATGTAAAAGTAGAAAGGTTTGCACAACAAACTGGCAAATAACAAAACTTAAAAGGTGATCCATACAATTCAGAAGTAAAAAAAAAGAAAAACCTATTTAATCTGTACTTCATCTTAAACTACATAGTATTCTTCTCAAGAAAAGCATATACCATGAAAAGATAATACAGAAAAAAACCAAAACAACACCTTCTACACTTGATATTAAGATAGCAACCACTCTTAGTGTCCCTGCATGCTACAGAATTGCAAGAACTGAAGAAAAAAAAAAAAAAAAAGAGGAAAGAATTCTACTCTTAATTCAGATTTAACATCCAGTAGTCGGGGAAAAAGTCCCTTTTCAGCTGCAGAAAAAAAAATAAATTATAATACCTGACTTCCATATCAGCTAAAATGCATTTAGTGTCACATAACAAGGAAGGACTAAAGAGTTAGAAAAATATTTTACAATATTTGGCACTCCAGCACTAACCTCAGTGGATAGAATCGCATTAGGCTATAAAGGCAGATTGACAAGGCTTTCCACAGGAGATCAAATGTCTATGGTACCTAACTATAAATAAATGCAAATGACTTCCATAGGGTATGATTAATTATGAATAGGATTTACAAAACTTTTAAAAAGTAAATCTCTTTTCAGTTCACTGAAAGCTAAGCACTTAAAATTACTTCACTTATACAAACTATACATTATCTCTACTGGAAATCTGCATGAAAAGAGTTCTCCCACATGTACCAACAAAGGAGTGTTCAAAGGTCAAAGAGAGACAGTATTGTTATGGGTTTCTTTGTGGATTTTATACCAATAAATGAGATGAACAGATCCCATCTTTTAAACGCTTCCAGAAATGGTGATTCAACCACCTCACTGGGCAGCCTGTTCCAGGGTTGAATAGCCCTTTCAGTGAATAAGTTTCATCCAATATCTTCCCAAAATTATTTTATAATTTTTTTCAGTAAAATCCCTAAGCTGTTTATACTAGACAGTTTTCATTATAAACATTAGGAAAAAAAACCAAAACAAACAAACAAAACCAAACAAAAAAACCCAACAAAACCTTTCTTTAAACTAATTTAAAGGCAAGGTCTCAATTCAAACAGAGGACATTGTCTGGTGAATATGAAACAGTAACTTCTCAACACCCTGAATCAGCTACACAGTATCAATGACACTACACTACATGATACACTTCTCATAAGCTGCAGACTGTGCTCAGCACAGCATCAGTTGTCAGTGCTTTGCCCATACTTTTATCCAGCGTAATGAGGGGTATAACATGGTGGGACACACAATTTCAAATTCTTTTTTTAACTTTGCATGATATTTCACTCCTGAAGCACTAAAGCATAACCTAACACTCACTGTTTGAAGCAAATACACAAATAGACAAAAGCACCATAATACAATGGTGGTGCACAAGCAATCAAAAAATGGGGATGTAGCTTTAGCAAAGAAAACTCCATAGAGAAACAGAAACTACAAAAAGCATGGGATGCTTCTACAAGAATTACATGACAAAGGAATGCCAAAACTCCTGCATGCAAAATAAAATCCTCCAACAAATGTTCAAAAAAGGAAGAATAGGACCCAGAAAATTAAATCCTTTGTATTTTGAGGCCAAGTCCCTTCCATTTTCTTTACCACCTTATCCCAATACATTAAAATTGTGCTCTCTCCTGTACCTAGCACAGAATCATAATACAAGTATAATCCGCTGGTTGAGGCTTTCCGGGTACATTTTTCTAGTGTGCTGTGAAACAGTGACCAAGTCGTGGCTTTTGGTTTTGTTGTTGTTTGTCATTTTTTTTGGTCGTATTTGTCACAGCAAGCTTTATGAACTCATTCAAGTCAGTCTTCCATAGAGTGACCTTTTGCATCTACCAGGAAAACAACTTGTCAATGAGAACAAAAACAACATTGCAATTGATGTTAGAAGTAGATTTCACTATTTGCCAGCACTCAGTCCAGATCCTGAAGTGTCCAAGCTGATTTTATAAGCCTGCATTACTCTGATAACAATATTTTATTAGCGGAGAATGTTAAACTCTTAATGTATGCCTGGCTTTTCATGGCTACATAATGTATGCAAAGTCCAGGTTTTACTTAACTGCCTTTTAACTTCAATCAAATTAAACACATCCTGGCTGCAACATCAGCTCCCTCTTATTTCCAGAAGTATTCTGACACCCTCTCTCTTATTGCTTTCTTTCTTGGAATAAAGCCTGCTTCTCAAACCTGTTTATCTTCTTCCACATTATCACTTTCAAACACCTCTGAAAAAGATTTTCATATTGCAACATTTTAAAATCAAAGAGATTGCAGCTGCCTGTAAACAAGAAACATACTGAAGATTTATGTGAAAAAATGTTTGGTGCTTTCCAGGCTGGATTTTTTCTCTTGAACTGCTGGGTTTTTTCTTTTCAGAGTTAAGGATAGTTGCTTTTTCCACAGCTTCTGCTTTGGTCACATGTGGTGACTGCCTGAGGTCTCATGGTCTTCAGAGGATCCTCATTCTATTCTGGGACATGCAGTGGGAGACACAGAAAACCACAAGACTGTGGTAACAGATAACAGCTGAAACATCAGCTCATACACTGATTGCTCTCATTGAATAGTCCAGCCATAGAGAACCACCTGAATATAAAGAAAGCAAAACACGGACTCCACAATAAGCCAAAAAACCAAAAAGCAAACAAACAACCCCCCCCCCCCCAAAAAAAAAAAAACCAAACCAACCAACCAACAACAACAAAAACCAACCCAAAAAACCTCCTGTGTTTTAATACAACTTTTCAACTAGAGAGTGTTTAGTAAGAGACAAAGGATGGTTCATCATTAATACAAACACAAAGTGATTCACAAACTTGTTTTTAGAGGAATCTAATGTTCCAGTGTTATGTCAGTATATTTGTGCTAAGATGATAAAAAAATGGACATAGGGTCCAGGAATGGAGATAGGCTACTGAGAATTTGGCTCAAAACTTGCAGATGTTGAGCCTGTGCCAAGCAATCCACTTCACCAAGAAAATTCCCAGTAAATAAGCCTGTTTCCTGAAAAGTGTACAGCCATTCTACAGCCAGAAGTTCCTCTTCTGACTTGCAAATAGAAATCCTTTTAAATCATAACAGTTGTTGACTCAGTACAAGTAATTTAAGCCTTGTATTCAGCATCATAAAGAGTTCTATATAATGAAATGTTACGGCATACTATGATCTTGCCAATTAGTTGCCCACTTCCAGTTTTACACTGAAATCAAAATGTTCATTAGGACATGGATCAAGATGAACCTTGAATTAAGAAATGGAAATATAAATATTCTGTCATCCATTTCCCTAGGAATGCTTCAGAAAAATAAGAGTCAAATGCCAATATAGCCACACTAAGATAAAACCAAACACAAGGGAGCTGACACACAGCTCACAAGGAATACTACAGCAGAACCAGAAACTGGACTCAGTCCCAACTAAACCACTGGTGTGCATATATGCCTTATTGTATGTTCTATAATTGTTATGGCTAACAAGCCATTTCTTTGCAAAGGATCAACATTCTGCTGTGATGTATTAGAACACCTAGAGAACAGGGGATTGTAGTCCTTGCAGCACTGCCAATATGACCAAAACTGCTATCGGCAGTGTACAGCTGTTCCCTACTCAGGTGCCTAAAAATGTTCATTGCCACCCTGAAAACTCTCCACAAATAGCATCAGTCTAGCTAGTATTTGTAGCACAGCAGTGCTGGGCTCATACCTGATGGGTGCTGGCAGAGGTGGCACCACAGAGGTTGCGGCCTAAGCTCCACACCTGTTTTTTTTCATCATGTCATGCTGAGAAGTAATAAAGCCATTTAATGACATCTACATCAGTATAACAAGAATGTCTTAAACTAATTCCAGAAAAAAACTATTGGGATTACTTAATCCACAGTGGTTTTGCTTAACAAAAACAGATCTCAGAATGAAACCAGTGGGAAAGAAAACATTTCCTTTCAGTTTGTCTCTCTTTTAAAATTGAGTATGTAGCTGAACAGGAGTCAGAAGAAGGAGCAAGGGTTAGGAGCCTAACAGTAGCTTTATCTATAGCTCTCGCTTAATGCAAGAGGATTGAGATTAAAATACAACATCCCAGGGTCACTTTCCAAAGCACAATCAAAAGAAGGAAAACTCCATCTCCTTACATGCATAAAAACAACAGTAAGAGGGAGTAAGTAATGTTGCCATTTTGTCTGTGTTTTGAGGTTCTAAACACTGAAATTAGCTCTACAGATCTAAGCCTCACACTCTGGTGTAAAGCCTTGCAAAATACTGGGCCAATGCTGCTGTGTAACTTCCATGTGTAAGCAAGTGCTTCTAACAGCACTGATCTGTCGGTGTGCCTGGCCGGCTAGTGGAGGTGTATTCCAGCGAGGGAAGAATGCAAGACAATCAATATGATTGATAGAGCAAACTCCAACTTTATTAGAAATTACAGGCACTTTATATACCCTTAGCCCAGATTTTGCATGTCCAGGGTTGCACTTATGATTGGTCAGTTGTACTAGAGCCTGCCACGGTCTGAACAGTGACTGGCTCCTTGGCCCAGGCTCAATCAGGACTCTCTACCCCATCTCCTCCTCTGACACGTTTGGATGTTTACTTCGTTAGCTCAGTTTTATCAACTGGTTCTCATGAGAGAGTCCTCGGTTGTTGAGGCCCAGGTGTTCTATCAGTAAAAACAGGATTGCTCACATATCCGTTGTTTATTAAAACAGTCTGCAACACTGATCTGCACAGCGTGCAGGCAGCAACTCAAAGCACCACACCTTGGGATATCTGCAGGATTCTCCACCAAGCATTAGAAGCTGTGCCCTTAGAGACTTACAAGGAATTATGAATTTCCACCTCTTTTGCTAGCCATTTGCCTATGAGCAGTGTACCAGGAATACCTATACGGAAATTGATCTCCATTGTAAAGGAAAAACTTAAGACAGTATCACTCATAACCTATATGGTTTTCTAATAAACTTTCAAGTTTATTGTATTTCTAAAGTTAAAAATAAAATCAAATCCACGGTCGTGTTACAGCTGGCTTGGAACTGGTTAGAGATAGTACTCCATCAAAACTAAACTGCAGTAGTAACATTCAGAAACGCACTGTTGCCAAATGCTTGAAGCCAATCTTCCTGTATCAAAAAGGGAAGACAAAGTGTCTCCTTCCAAAAGTCAGTCACTTACAATGATAAAAGATGACTATGTTTGTGTTGACAATTAGAAACACTAATCACAATCTACCCGCTAAGATATATCTTTTGATAACAGTACTCTTAGAGCTTTCTTGGGAAGTATAGCAATTGTAATTTTAAGTCTGCAGCATATATGGGTCTTTTATATCAAGAAAAATCACAACTGTTTGCCTTCAACAATAAACAGCACTTATAAATTTAAAAACTACATTGGGGGAATTATTTAGATATAACAATTCAACAAGGAAGATGCAGAAGAGACATCACTTCTATATTCTCTAATACCAAATATATACTCCCTAATACCAGGTATTTATTCTCTCATCTCAATTTCTGCAAAAATAACCCCCAAATTTCAGTGATTAATTTTTATTAGCTTGTTTGGTCTTTTCCTCCAAACCACTGTATTCAAGTAACTGGGTGGCTGGTGAAAAAACCTCATGAGAACTTTTTACTCCCACAGTAGTTTCCCACCACTCCAAAAATAAGTATACCATTACATTTTTACACTTGCTGTAGGTTCCACTACATAAAATATTGAACATGGGAGTTTCCAGTATATATACAGTGGTGTATTGCAATATTGGGGCTAGCAGGAAGCTGCTCTCTTTACAAAAAGGGAAGTCAGCTGCCTACAGTTTTTTGAAGTCACAGCCTAGTTTAACCCTATATGGGGTACATCCGGCTTCCATCTAAACCAAGTATATTCTGTCTTTTCAAGTGTGATACATGATTGCGAGAAGCAGAAAAAGAAATGACAGAGTAATTGTATTGATTGCACCCATTCTTATGCCTAATTCATAATACACCAGCTGCAAAATGTTCTATCTTATTAATGCTAAAGGGCAAGACAAACTTTGCCTGGTACCTGCACATAGATCACTTTTAAATGATACCATTACGAGGTGCTCTCTGACTCCCAGGTAAAACATACTATAAAGCCCTAAACTTGTCATCCTCACAAGTAGATGGGAAAAACCAAGGATATGATGTATGATGAGAAGTTGATACCTTTGGTATTAGAACAATTTAGGCTTTACTGAAAAAATAAAACTTTACAAGGAAGCTGCATAAAGCAGCTTCCTGGTAACTCTGTTTACAAATAACACAATCTAAATACAGCTGTATGTTCCTACTGAGTTAAATTCTGATGGAATCTGCCTCAAAGCATGGAAGACCTGCCAGAAGTTATCTTCCTCAATGTCATTAGAGAAGATCTCCTGAACCAGGAACATATTTAATGATTTAATTTTTTTAAAAAGCAAACAAGTAACTACAAACAGAAGATTTTCACTTCAGTTCCAGGGAAAACCTGCAGCTGTTAGCATGGAAGTGAAGCAGCATTTCTTCATTGATATGAACAGAGGAAAATCTTGTATCATATGAAAGTAACAGAAAAATGTACATTAAATTCAAAATTTCATTTTTCATGTTTCTGGCTTGCTTCCTGCATTTCCTTTTTTTTGTATAATGAACAACAAAGAAATCAGATTTTGCTTTGACGGAGAGTTACTTGAATTTAAAATAACTCATAGATCATTTGAGAGCACATGAGCCCTAAAAGTCTTTTAAAAATCTGTATTAAAAAAATAATAAAAAATTGATCAAGCACTAACTGAAAATAAAACTCAGTTAGGACATTGAACCACTTTGGAAAATTTAGAGTTGAAGGTGCAAGCATACGTGTTTTTTAGTCGTTAAGTCCTTACAATCATGAAGTTCTTACCACTCTCATAGCTGTTAACCTACTCGGTGCAAAATATTTTAAAACACTTAAACATTTAGTCCCCTACCAGGTTTTGTGCAAATAAGGGGTTTTTTTTAGTCCGATTTGCAAGAGAAATTGGTTTTGTATACCTAGGCCACTTGTCTGCCAAGCTATTCTAATATTTAATTCCAGCAAGTTAATTCAAATTTGAGGTCTGGGTGCTAAAAATACCTGCTCAGAAAAAAACTACTAAGGTTATTGCCATCACTGAAGGAAAAGAGCTTCAGTTGCAACAGAACCATGTGACTCATACCAGTCAGCACACTTCCAGCTCTATTTTAATTTCACATATAGGAAAACAATAATAATAACTGAAACTAAAAACACCTGCACCCAACTCAGTGGTACTGATCACAGCATAATGTTCAGCTTAGCAATGTAGCAACAATGAATTTTCTGTAGAAAAAAATATTGAAAAAAAACCCAAGTCCTACTATAAACATACATGAGTTTGTTTTGAAGTCGGTCAGTGGTGACTTATCTCTGTGTTTTTCATAACTACTACGTGTCTAAAACAGCTCAACTTGGATTATCTTCAGTCCATTTTATCTTTGATGTCAACAGAATGGTTGCTAGTTTCTCTATATTCTTTATGTTTATGCCACATTCAAGATAGTTTAGTAGATATTAAACATAAACAGTTAATTATTTAACCATCATTCTGATGAGATAGGATTGTGCTGTCACTTTCCTTTACGCTGCCACAGTACTTCTCAAAGAGAAAATATTTATGATTTCTTCTATCACCATAACTGCACTAAGGAATAAAACAATAAATTTCAAATTTGGAGGCTTTTGTTAAAGAGTTTTCAGCAGGCAGTTCAATAACCAGTCAATTCAGTAATGTAAATATTATTTATATTTTATTAGATATTGCTTCTTAGTGACCATTACATAACTGCTGTCATAAGAGGTTTGGGCTGGGGGGATTTAACCCTTCCAACACCTTATTGCCCATTCTCTTGGCACCTAGCAGTTAAAATTCTGCCTTTTACCCTTTCTGTAACACCATAATTTGTGCTATTTTCTGCTTCTAATAAGCCTCCCCTCTCTAAAACTATGCATGTCAATTTTTATTCTGATACTACAATGCCTTTTCAGTGGAAAATAACACTGTGCTCTGAATAGTAATCCATTGCACCCCTCCTTTTAAGGGGAAGGAGGCAAGACACATGACAAAAATCATAGAGTGAAATAGCTGGAAGTCCACCCACTGGGAAAGACTGGATGGCAGAACCACTGTGCAATGCTGCCGTAAAGAAATGCAAAGTGAGTATTATTTTACTTTTTATTATTCTTTTGTAATTTTATTTTTTTTTTAAAGCACTTGTGTAGGATAATTTATAGTTAGAGATTTATATTGTTTACAAATCACACTGGGCAGTCTTAGGCTTGAATAAAAATTAATTCAGACATTAGAAGACTGCAAGCAAGTGCAGAAGAAAGAATCTTGGAACTATTTGAAGCCCCATTGGGCACTAGGAAATGCAGTCAAAGACACTGAACAGTGGCAACAGTTCATTGTAAAATCCAATATTGTTCATATTTGCTTTCAAATCCCCCTCTACTCACCCCCTCCACTCTCCTTATTCTTTCCTTCCATCACTTCAGACAAATCTCTTATTAAGGGATTAATTACGTGCACTTCAGTCATCAACTTGTCCAACATCCACTTCTCAGAACTCATTTAAACACACATCACTTGTTAAGTCAAATCCTTCTTAACCAGTAGTCTTATTTCTACATCCTTGTTTACATTTCTATACCTTTACACAAAACTTACTACAAAACACGCCTCACCACTGATGTGTTGTCTTCATTAACTACAAACCAACACTAACTATATAAAAAAAAATTATTTTGCTAATTCCTGATTTGTCTCTGCTTGCAAGATTCCACACTGTAGACATATATGGAAGAGAGAGAATTCCTTCTTATTATTTTACTTATCAATAACATAATACCATTCAGGAAACCAATTCAAATTTTCAACCAGAATACACCCAGTATTTTTTTCTGAGTGGTTTAACAGAGCTACTGAAGGATGTTTGCATACTGTGGATATTACTATGCAAAAATCCAGTAAAAAAAATGGACAAGTGAAAACTGATTTAAAAAGAAAAAAGCTAAAGGTTTCATTTCAGTGTCAGTTGCTAGCTGTCAGATTTCCATAGAAAACATTGTAAACAATTTCCAGATAGCTTTATAGGAATTTACATTTCCCAAAAAAAGATAATGAAATTAACATATTTGAGAGATACTGCTCTAATATAATACCAAACCAAACCAGAATTTTTGAGACATTTTAGCAACACTTATATAGGAAAGCAGTCAGTTAGAAATGCCTGTCCAAAACCTACTTCCTTTCCTTTGCAACATTTGTACAGTGATCTTACTAGCATGTCAATTCCTATAACCCTGTATATAGAGAAAAGAGCCAGCTTTAGTTTCACTATAGCTCAAGGACAGGAATGGAAGTTCCCAGCCACTACCCAGTAGCCCAGCACATGACACCTACGTAGCAAAAAGCTGAGACTCAGAATTTCCTCTTGTTGTGCTACACTCTCCAGAGCACTTTCAGTTTTTCTGGGGTATATTTGTAATGGCAAACACAGGACTCACCACAACCCTAGCAAATTTTGCCTGAACACATACACGAAAGAGCAGTGAAGCAGCTCTTGGCTCCTGTGGCAGCACAAGGCAGAGCCAGGCTGCAGCACGTGGGGTGCCCCGGCTGTGAGAAGACATGGTCCTTGAGACACCGGTAAGTTTTTCACAGGGCTGCGTGCCCCATACGATTTATTCCCATATGCTTCTGGTGTTTTAGGAGGTGTGTCCACAAACTACAAACTACAGTGAGCACATCTCTGTGCCAGGTATTGCTAATGCAGCTAATGGCAGAGTTCAGCCATTGGGAAATATCTAGCCGTGCATAATGTAGTCAAAGTAATTTAATACCATGTTACAGAGAAAACACATTTAAAAGTGTGATGGAACTTTGAAATTCACTGGTCATTCCAAGTATTGCATCTTACTGAGATCATTTATACCATTTGTAAGGAAGATTATGTGGTGATGGCTTTACACAACACTGTTGTGGAAAAATGGAAATATAGAAGATGATACTGCATGTTATTGTAGTATGTGATCTTTTTTCCTCTCAAGCAGAACACCAGAAAAGTCAGAAACATCAATTTGAATCAATATTTACCAAGTGAGATTGTGCAGGCAGGCTTAAAGTGATGTAGCACACTCAGAAGCCCTAAACACTGAATCCAAGGTCAGCTCTCCAAGGATGTCTGAATTTGTCTTTTGGGGTTACCCTATCCCAAAGTGATGTGGTGCTCCCCAAAACATGAATAAGCAAGAATCAGATATTTAAGTCAAAGATAGGTGTTTTGTCTCAAACTTTTAATTAGGAATGGAAGTTCCCAGCCACTACCCAGTAGCCCAGCACATGACACCTACGTAGCAAAAAGCTGAGACTCAGAATTTCCTCTTGTTGTGCTACACTCTCCAGAGCACTTTCAGTTTTTCTGGGGTATATTTGTAATGGCAAACACAGGACTCACCACAACCCTAGCAAATTTTGCCTGAACACATACACGAAAGAGCAGTGAAGCAGCTCTTGGCTCCTGTGGCAGCACAAGGCAGAGCCAGGCTGCAGCACGTGGGGTGCCCCGGCTGTGAGAAGACATGGTCCTTGAGACACCGGTAAGTTTTTCACAGGGCTGCGTGCCCCATACGATTTATTCCCATATGCTTCTGGTGTTTTAGGAGGTGTGTCCACCTCTGGGCAAACTACAGTGAGCACATCTCTGTGCCAGGTATTGCTAATGCAGCTAATGGCAGAGTTCAGCCATTGGGAAATATCTAGCCGTGCATAATGTAGTCAAAGTAATTTAATACCATGTTACAGAGAAAACACATTTAAAAGTGTGATGGAACTTTGAAATTCACTGGTCATTCCAAGTATTGCATCTTACTGAGATCATTTATACCATTTGTAAGGAAGATTATGTGGTGATGGCTTTACACAACACTGTTGTGGAAAAATGGAAATATAGAAGATGATACTGCATGTTATTGTAGTATGTGATCTTTTTTCCTCTCAAGCAGAACACCAGAAAAGTCAGAAACATCAATTTGAATCAATATTTACCAAGTGAGATTGTGCAGGCAGGCTTAAAGTGATGTAGCACACTCAGAAGCCCTAAACACTGAATCCAAGGTCAGCTCTCCAAGGATGTCTGAATTTGTCTTTTGGGGTTACCCTATCCCAAAGTGATGTGGTGCTCCCCAAAACATGAATAAGCAAGAATCAGATATTTAAGTCAAAGATAGGTGTTTTGTCTCAAACTTTTAATTCTCAGTCCCTTCTTTTCCAATTATTTCAACAAAGAGCAATAGCAACACTGACTTTTCAAGAGTAATCTAAATTGCAAGATCAAGAAATAGCAAATTTTTGTATGTTACAAACCAAAACAATTAGAAAGTGAGAGCTCTTATTTTCAGACACAAGGGATTTATCATCTCTAGAAAAATTGATTCAGGGGTATTTTCAGTATAACTTCTGCTAGATCAAAAATGCTATCCTGGTACTTCATAGTGAAATGAGTGTTTCTGTTGCAGCAAAAAAGATCCAAAGCCACAATGAGTTTCTTAGCCTGGTGCATTTAAGCTTTAAGTGGATTGGTGAGGACCTGATGCACATAAGCTGTGCAATCCCTTGAGAAACGATTTTCAAATTAACTAACAAGATATTGTGGTGCTTACAGTTTATTAGAAAGAAATAGTGAGCAACAACACATAACTATTATGCCTGGGATTTAAAAGCTGGACTTAGCTGTCATGTCAATAATTCTTACTGCATTGATTATATAAAGAAGTAGGTGAGAGGAAGGTTTAGTTTCATATTAAGGAAAGTAAAAATACTCTATGGAATGTAATTGCAGGATTAGTAAAAAATATAAGGCAGCTTTGTTTCCCCTGTTTACATCTCGAGGTGCTTTATGAAAATCCTTTTGTAGAAAGCTTCAATAACTGAAAACGAGATTCAGAAGCAACTCGCTCTTAAATTAAAGGACAGGCAATGCAATTTTTCCAGATATCCAAGTGATACTATTAAATCTACATGTTCAAAGGATTTTCCATTCATGAGAACATTTTTACCATAACCACCGTTCTTTCCGACACAGAAAGTTAAGGGTAAAGGGGCAGGGCAGAGCAAGCAAATGCCTTGAGAATAGCCAGGTAGAGGTACCATCAAAGTAAAAGAACAACACTGAAAAAAACAGAAACTACAAAGACAATAGATGAGATTAGCAAAAGCACAGAGGGTCTTTATTCACTTAGCTGGACAGAGAAACTAGAGTAATTAGAATTAAGGGCAGAAACTGTCAAGTTTTGCAATGATATATGCAACCCTAAGCACAGAAAATTAGGTTGTCATAAAAACAACATTTAGCTAAGGTGCCACCTCACAACTAAAATGGCACAAAAATTTGAGGCTGCACACCAGAATGCATCCATGAAGACTACCAAGATAGCAGCTAAATTTAGGACAAAAAAATAAAGGAGCAAATTACAGGACAAAAGAAGTAAAAGTGAGTGACTTTAGTCTGATAGACATGTCAACATACTTGTGAAACAAATGATCTAGTTGCATGTGATTGTAAAAAGAGGAAATTAAAAATAAAATCTAAAACCATTACAAAGGACTTAAGTGCTTTGCTTAGAATACATATAAAGACAGTGACTACTGCTTTCTAACTTTTTAAACAAATTTCAGAACCTTCCCACTGAAACAGAAAAAGTTACCATCTTTTATAATATAGAGGACATGACAGAAGAGCTGAAAATGTAATAAATGTGTAAACAGTTCACTTGAACCTGAAGGTTATTAAAATAACTAATTGATGTTTGAAGTATAAGGACCTTTAGTTTCAACCTTCAGCGGCTATAGTCACTAAGTTAGATTACCCTTTCTCACACAGCCATCCTTGCATAAGCCCTTGCACAACTTCTCTCCTGTCCTAAGGAGACACAGATCAGCCTCAGTGTCACATCCCATTAGGAGCAGAGCTGATAAAATGTACTGGGATTCCAAGGTGACATAGCTTCTTTCATTACCTCTGTCACAATATTGATTAGATTAGGTCTGAAGTCCTTCTTTTGGCCTGATACTGACCCATCGCACCTCCTGGGAAATTCTGCAGAGTAGTAAACAAAACTGAAAATGACTGGAACAATAGAGATACTCAAGATGGTTATAGCTCATGGGACTCACATAGATGCGACAAGTGGTGATTTTTACTAACTACACATCCTAATCCATTCATCCCAAACCTGATAACTAAATATTACATTATGTTCTTCACAGTGGTTAGCCTTCGGGAACTTAACAACATGAAAAAGCCTACATAAAACAGAGGTATTTCTTTCACTAGAGTAAATAATATAATTGCAGTTCTGCTAGCTCATTTCACCCACCAAAAATTTAAAGAGCAAGTAGATTTGCTCTCTGTGGAGCCTTATATCAATTGTCTTCTGTGGCAAGATTTTTTTTAGTAATTACACTCATGCAGGACAGCTGATGCTGTTTCAAGTCAGAGAACCGTGCAACTGAGCCATACGGCATTCAGCTAATCCAGTAGCAGTCAATAGCCAAATGAAGCTAAGTACCTGTTCTTACATTTTCAACAGGCTTTACTTATTGGCATTTAACACTTCTAATATAAAACATGCCCTTTGTTGATGCAGCTTTTCTATGTGATAAATTTGACAAAGTTCTGAAGGCACAAAGGACTACTCTGAATTGCTAAATACATTTTTTTATTTAGACAGAATAGAGGCTAGACTTTTTTGTTTTGTTTTTTCTTTTTAAGTATAAGGTCATTTTTTTCCTCTTTTACACACGGGTTACCTTACAAATACCATGAGTAGGCACATCTGAACTACAAGGAGCCTGAGCAGTAAGTTCACTAAATGTCAGTCCTTTTCACTATGCCTTTACCTCCCACGTATAACACCCACTTCTCTGACAGCACCAAAATGATAATTTGATTTTTCCTTCCCAAACAATCAGTTGATTTTTCTTTCTTTCCAAGTGTTCCCTCCGCCTCCTTATCTTCACATCAGCTTTGCGAAATACGACAGCTAAGCAATTAGAATCCTATAAGTAAAATAAACATTCCTATTTGCAATATGGAAATTGTAGTACATCAGTCACACTCAGTATCACCACCTGATACAAGATGAGACAGACTATGATAGCCTGGGAACCACAAGCTCTCATGAAACATTAACTTCTTGCACGCTTCAAATGATAAAGCAACACAAAGCAGAACAAGATTTGAATATTTGAATATTTGAATATTCAGTTTGGTATAACAGAATATTGCATTTACATCCTATATTTATTTCCAGGAGAGCAGAAAAACAACATATCAAGAGGAAAAAAAAAAATAATCTGGGATTTTCTTCTACATAAAATGTTATTACCTAAATGTACCTATGAGAATACATATCCTAGGTTGCTATTTTGCTCCTCTTACAACTGCTAAACTTTATTCAAAATTAAGTCCAAGAAATAAGTTCACCTTTTTTTTTTAAACTGGTCATGCTTCTTTTTCACTTAGTAAAAAAGGGGTAGATTTTCTCTTAATATAATCCTAGCTTTTTTTTTTTTTTTCAGAAACTATTTGTATATTACCAAAAGATTTGACAAAGAAATTAACATTCCATTGAAAAACACTTAAAAATTAAGAGGAAGCAGGAAAAGAACAATAATTTATTGTGGATTTAATTTAATTAAACTTGCCTTAAATACACTCTAGGATACTTGAATCGAAAGAGATTAATCTATGTATTGCCATAAAGACCACTTCAAGCTCCAAGAAACTCAAACAATGTATCTTCATGCTTTGCAGAGTCTTGCCTGTACGTTATTACTGTGCAGACTTCAATTAAGATTTAATAACAGCTTTTACATCCCAAAACTATGGTTTGCATCTTGAGAACATTCAAGGAACCAGTCCTGTGAGGATTGCCCAGGAATAGTTGATCGATTTCATATGCTCTATGGGCCAAAAATTCAGCCCAAATTAGAAGAGTTTTCGTTAGAAGAGTACAGGTCTTTTACCAAAAAAAAGGAGATCCTCTCCTGAATTGTCAAAAAAGATTCTCAATATACCTGACACCTATGCCCTTGCTCACACCATTAACATAAAGGCAGTACAACAGCTGCATTATAAAGAAATCCTGAGCACAGACAGAAAGGAAAAAACAACCATTCCTCAATATCATAATACAGAATTTGAAAGAAAACTATACACTTTTGTTTAAACACAGCCATTTTTTCCCCCCAGAATAGACCCCACAAATCTAAAAGCACATTTGTCTTTAAACTTTTTGTTCATATTAACAAGGGAAGCACCTTTCTTTTCTCTAAGAGAGTAATATGCGGTACACCTCTGTGGAGAAAACTTCTGACAAGTTCTAAATTACTTCAATGCTTTAAGGTCAAACTTCACTGTACACTTCACTTGGCCTCATCCCACTTCTTTGTTCCCATCTCTTCATCCTCTTTCCTACGTTCCTTCCTTACATGTACTGTTTTCCCAGCTCATCTTTGTCTCCTGCTGTTTTCCCCAGCACGTACCTGCTCTCTGCCTTGTTCCCTTCTGCTTTCTAATCTGGTTATGAAGCCCAGATGTCTTTTGTAGCATTCTTAATTACATTCATCTCCTATCAATTGCTAGCCTCTTCATTACCACTGCTGGGTTTGGTTACCAGGAATAGGATTTATTCCTGTTCTTGTTTTCCTTCACCCGTCATCATCTTCTGGTCTAAAGAGATGCACTAGGGCCACACACACTTTACAGATCTCCAGCTTTCCCACTTAGTACTATGTAACCCAGAAAGAAGAAATGTTAGGTGAAGGCTGAGAGTTTTTGCAGTGTGTAGATCACAGATTGCACAAGAAATGGACTTGACACAGCTGGTTTTGTTTGATGGTTTCTAATGTCTTTTCCCCCTAGAACAGCAGAAAGATAAGACATTCTAAACTGGCTCTCAGCTGCATGAATTTGCTACTTTCCAAGCTCAGGAGGAAGTCACAAAAAGAGGGTGGAGATGCAAAAAGCAATGCCATTCTTTTGGACTATGCACTGCTTGCTTGTGCCAGGGTGCACTCCCTGGTGACTGCTTCAGCCAGAAAGTCTAAGGTATAAATGTGTCTCCTGCCTGCATTTCCTTCTCACCTGCAGGAAAAAGAGCTTATAAGTCAAGTTTGAAGAGTACAGTAGAGCACATAAAAAGAATCCACTTCTTTGAACTTGCTAACATTTTGGTGGATGAAAGAAGCTTGAAAACTCCAGGGCTCAAGCCTCACAGGCACAAAAAAACTATATAAATAAAACCCTTAAAAAAAAAAGAAAGAGAAGAAGGAAATAAACTACCTATCTCTGTATTTAGAAGTTAATATATTTAAGTCCCCTGTGTAAGGAAATCGGCTACAAAACTGAAGGTGAAAAATAACAGACTGAAAATAAGTCTGATTTTCTGCTGTGTTAATTCTTTTTTTAAAATGAAAAATAGGTCTATAAATGTGATAAAAAATCTGCAAAAGCAATACCAATACAATTTAGCCACCAAAGCACAAGAAGGTAGGGAAATACAAGTTAGGAATAGTCTGGAAAAAATTGCATTTGCTTTCAGCAACTGTACATGATTACCATCAGCAATAGGCATCCCATTACAGTTTTTGCCACTAAGCAATAATCGAAATGAAACTTACTACTTTTATTTTTTTACTGCAAGTAATAGACTGCCTTACAGCACAGAGTAACTGAATCCTAGAACTAGTACTATAAGTCTCTCAGTAATACATGCAAACTGGATTATTTGAGAATAAAGTAGAATAGCCATAAGTCATGGGGAGGTGGCATCATTTATCACATATGCTGATTATGTCTGCAGAGGTGATACTGAATAACATCTATTGTTGGCTTTGATAATTGTTTGAAATGAGAAGAGTAAGTCCGCACTACTTGCAGAGAAGTAAGATGGGCAAGTTAGGATAGCAAAGCAGCAGCAGCCTAATGCACTAAGTTGAGGTGGGGTACAACCAGGCCCCAGTTACCTCTACACTGTTCCCAGGTCCCTGGAAGCTGCAGAGACTAAGACCAAACTAGAGAAGTTGCCAGGTTTCTCTGACTTGTGCTGTAGGCATCCATATCTTTTTCAGGACTACAAAACAGATGGCAGTACAGAATGCTTCTGAATTATAACCAGATTCTAGTTTGGATATATTATTTTACATTATCTTCCACCACATCTTCTGACCTTGCTTTTGCCACAGAAAAAAACTCTGAAAACTATGTTTGCATACTTAAATGAGGGAAGGAACTACTATCTCCTTGCATTTTTTGTTTCTGAAGGTCTTAAGGGAGAAGTGAGGATGCACAGTAAATAAACAGCTTCAGTGTAAAGAGCTGACTGTAAGCAACTAAACCTTTGTCTCTTGCAAAACTGCAGTCAGTGTGATTAATGGTACAGGAATTATATTAAAATGCAATAGCTTTCTCTGTAGACTGGTGATGCCCAGGAGAAAAGTGTCTCTGCTTGGAATGAGAACATGAGTATTGATTTGTGTATTATAAAGAATTAAAGAATAATACCTTAATTTACATGGATCTCTTTCAAAAAAACAACATCTTCATGTTTTGATCACAAACTATACGTGAAAATAGTAAATAAAGAAGTCAGGCTGTTTGAGTATACGAAAAAAAAAAAGATCTGCATGAAGTGGTCACCTCTTGTAATTAATAAACAACAAATGGATGGGGACTAAATAGGCTCAGCACCTTCCAGTATCGCGACTCGGAACCACAGTGTAAAAGCTGTACACAATGCTAACATCTCCTTTCTTAAAGGGTTGTTTGTACTAAAAGAAATTTTTCAGTAGACTGAGTAAACAAGGATTTAGAGTTTCAGTTATTGCTGGGCAAAGATAACATCTCAGAAACTTTTGCAGTTGCTGACTTCACCCTAAATACTTGGTGCTCACCATTCAGACCAAGCACCAATAATCAGACATTTGATGATTAACAAGTCTGTTCCCTAAAAATTGTCAAAGTGATACAAGAAAATCCATAACAACGAAGACTAAATGTAGAGTACTTGCATGCATGGATGTAAATTAGGACTGGACCAGTGCTGCAAGTGCCCTTAACTAGGTTCTCCTCCTTGCTGCTGGCTTGGGAAGGCTGGCTCTTCCCAAAGGAGGCCTTTCCCGTTCTGTTCCCATGACAGCAAGCTCATATTTCACCACTAGTTTAGCAACTCTTTTCTGCACCATAGTCACTGATTAATGCCCTGACCCTTGACTCGTTAACCTCAGCAGTAATAAAACAGAAGGCAAAGGCTCACAGGCCCAAAATTTTAATTGATTTAAGGATGGACTTTCCTCTGTGGCAACAGTGAGACTTCCAGAGTTATTTGCGTGAATCAACACAGGCCTTTTTAAACCCCTTTAGCCCTTTCTGAATTTTTGTAGCAATAGAAAAGTAAATAGGTAACTGTTGCAACACAACCTTAACTGATTGAAAGGATCACATTCTTCACCCACTTGAAAATCCAGAGCAGACCACACAACAGAGAACAAGTTTTGATAATAGGAATGTAGAAGATAGATGACAGTAACAAATAAATAATTTTCTATTGGGCAAAATTTAAAAAACCTTGAGCAGTCCTCCCTTAGAATGCTGAAATAGGAACACAATTTTAAAACAAACTAATTCTGGGCCCAACTGCAGGGAATGGTTAACAATTGAGCAGTTTTTTAAGTGCTCTCATGCCATTTCCTGTGGGTGCAATGCAGTTTTAATCATGGCAAGGAGCTTCAGCTATGTCTAGGAATTTCGTCCTTCATGGTGACCATAACTGGGAAAACCCTGAAAAAAGCAGGTTATTGCACCACACGGGCTTGAGCAATCCCTGTGCTTCCAGAGGGCAGAAGCCAAACAAGGGTGTCAAATGGAAGTCAAATGGAAGTCAAATGTTCAGATGAGACCAAGCGCTTTGGAAGAAGGAGGTGGTGACTAGTGAAAGGTCCAGACCACCCAGGCTCTCCTTCCAGCCCCACGATTCACCTAGTGTGTGACTGAGGCCAGCTGCTTCCACTTCTACCTACCTCAGTTTCCCCACATGCAGCACAGTGGGGCCTGTGACTGCTGCCAGGATGCCTCCTTGCTGCCTGGTTTTGGACAGCTGCACAATGAGACCTCAAAGAACTCCTGCAGCATGTGTGTAGACACACAAAGTCAGTCTGATAGATGTGCCATGAGAACAAGCCAGGAGTTTCAGTGGCTTGTTTGAAGTAGAAAGGAATATTAGCTACGTTTCAAAGCAATGCTAGCACCAAGCAACCAGAGAGGAGGAGTTTTATACTTTAAAAGCTTTGATTTCTTGATTTTTCAAAGGGCAGAGAAGTAGCACGTAAGACTGCAAGGCTGCACAGCTGTCTGGGAAGCATCAGGACAGGACGCTCAGTAGGGGAGCTGAGCTCCCCAGGTAGGTGAGAGGAGCACAGCAGCTGCCCTTGGAGCCTAGTTGCAGGAACAGTTGGAGGTCACAGCCTGAGCACTGTCCTGGCAAGCTGCAGCTCCCTCCTCTGATTTAAAATCATGGCAAGGAGAGAAACTTCCTAGTTGGCTGGGCTTGCTAGTACTGAAACAGGTCTGGAGAGAACAAGTAAATGCTTCATCTCTCTGCTGCATTGGCTGCTAGGAAACGTGCCAGCAGGCATCACCGCAGAACAGCTGGAAGAGCAGCAGCACGAGTAGAAGCACAAATATGTAGCCTTAAGGACATTCACCCCTGACACCAGGAACAACTGATGGGCCATTTGTGTGCCAGGGACTGACTCACAAGAAACTGGCACTCCGTTTGGCAGATTTTTCCAGTCACTTGCTGGGGTGATGCAGTTTGCAATACACCAATGTCTTAATGCTACAGCACTGCTGACTTTTACTTGGGATACCTTCATCCCCATGTTCTGATCCAATTATTTTCAATCCTCAATTAAGTTACTTTAGGCATGGAAGAAAAAAAAACAAACCAACCCAAAAAACAAACCAAGCAACAAAACTGGGAAAGGGAGGAGAGAAACATAGTTGGTCATGCCTACAATCTTAGAGCTATATCTCTAATTTAAATCACAAATAACTCCTTTACATGATCGTCAGGCAGAGAAAACACTTCAAAACCTGGTTTTGAGCACTCACAATATCTATTTAAGCAAGCAATCAGCACCCACAGCAATTAACACCATATACACAGTACTCCAGTTGTGCATTCTCTAGTTCTTTCTCTCACAGAAATCTTTATTGCAAAGGGCATGTTTTGACAAGTTATCAGGGTTTTTTTGTCAAAGAATCCTAGGTACACTTTACTCAGATTTTCAGTTTCAGTCAGTCACTATATTTTCAAGGTGTATATACAATCAACATAAAACAACAAACAGGGCTTAACAATCAAAAACTTATTTCCTCTCTGTTATGTATTATGACTTTATGTCCTGACTCCACCAGGGAAATTAACAGAAGATTTTTCAATATTGGTTAGGCATTAATAGAAAAAGACAACTCTTGAAGCTGAATGGATCTAAAGACCAACAGATTCAATTTGCATTTACATTTCTAGAGTTTGTTCTAAACCCTGTAAACTTAGAACTTGATGTGAACTGAAACAAGAGGTTTGCATTAAAAAACTAACTGGAAACCACTGAGCCAGAGAACAAAAAACAATGTTTGGACCTGCACTGCACACATGCCTGGCAAGTCTGACACAAATAGTAGTTTTCTTTCCTTATAATTCTAAGCCCAACTATTTTTTTTTCGACAGAAACCAAGGGTTTGGGGGGCAGGGAAAGGAGGGAAATAATTTGAAATGGCATCTCCAAATGAGCAAATAAAGATCAGAAACCTCAGGATCTATTCGTGCAAGAGAAGGGAAATTACTTTCGCATACTTGGTTTTCAAGAGGTGAAAGAGAGAGAGAGAAATGGAACTGTGGCCACAGGGGGGAATCTACGAGAAATGCAAGTTGTGTGGTTCAGGCAGCCTCAGCAAATGCTGAAAGATTTCAGAAAGTGGAGAGATTCCTTTCTCATTAATGAAGGGGCCCTGACTCTAGATCTGCTGAACTACTCTGTGTGGAAAGCTATTCAGATCTCCCCTTTGAAAGCATGAGCCTGTTACTTGTGAGCTCGTGGTAGCTTTCCTTTTAATAGGAAGTTGGAGGAGGGGGGAAGATGATGTCAGGAGGAGGGGAAGGAAAAGATGAGTAGCAAAAAACAGTAGTAGCTAAACATGGAACTTCAAGGGATTTGTAGGACAGATCTTTGGTGAAAAGTTAAAAGCTTACAAGGTAAGTCATGCCTTTCCTGGGCTGATTTTTCTTTCCTCAGCTGATTTTTCTTTCCTCGTGTTCACTGACATGTTAAGAAGAAAACTCTGCATCTTCAGTCCAGCCTTACCCTCCTACTTTATCATAATCTTACAAAATTATTTATACTGCTAGCATGAAATTTTTTTAATTGCCATTTTTTGTATTTTTTTTCCTAGTGGATACAGGTTGTATTTCAGTCATCCTAAAAACATACTGAATAAATAAAATCCTGGCCCTCTTTACTGCTGCAACAGGGAACACGCAGCTTGCTTTTCTACATTGTACAAAGCCACGAGCTCTCATCAGACTTTGTGTAGGCTTGAAAGGTTCTTTTAGTCCTTTGCAGCTGAAAGCTGAACACAGATTACTAAAAGGATATGAAAGATGATTTTGGGACATTTGCCATAACTATACTGGATCACTCCTCAAAGCAGTCGAATGTGTGCAGATTAGTTAGTCAGCTCAGTTTTGAGAACTGTATTGCCAGCTAAGCTGTTTCTGTTAAAGGTTGCCTTTGCATATGAACAAAAGAGAAGATTAAAATACAGTTGAAAGAAACCTGCACACATAGCAAATGTCCATGACAGGTACTTGCTTATAGGTAAAGGGCAACACCCAACAATGGTGTGTCTAAACTTTGACGTGTACTTTAAAGGGAGAGAATCTAAATCCTCTCAAATTATTTTGGCATAAGTGCCTTTAGTGAAATTTAACGTATTTAAGCATTAAAAAAATTTAATATGAAATAGCATTATAGTTATTATAGCAGCAGAGTAAGTGCACTTCCTTTGTAATGTGTGTTACAAAATATAAATTTTCAGAGACCTAACCCGATGCTTTTAAATGACAGAAAATTATTAGCAGTTAAATTACTATTTAAATATTTTTAAAGCAGAACAGTTACAGAAAATGCTTTAAACTCATTCACTTGTAGCCAAATCTGTTGAAGGAAGAAGTCTTCAGCTGTTTTAGTGTTTGGGCCAATCCATTGCTGTAACTGCTGGGAATTTTGTTCCTCAAAGCCAAACTCTAGATTATTTTTTCCTCCTGTGACATTCCTGACTACTCTTCATGATAGGGTTTATGCACCCAACTAAGGATATTATTTTATTTGTATGCATAAAATAAGTCATAACATTACCTGTAAGCTTCCTAGTTAGCACAACACTGCGCTTAGAGAGTTCTCTCAGACAACACTTTCAAATAAAATCCAAACAATTAACAACTAGTTCTCTGGCTGTACAGATGCACATGCGTTCACGATCTACCCCAAAGTCTGATAAAACACAAGATGACCCAATTTACACAAATACATAAAATATCACAGAAGACTTAGAGCTATCACCTTCAAAACTACTTGAGCATAACAGACTTATTAGACAACGTTCCTTTTCATTTTAGCTTCTTAAGAATTTTTAAAAAATCAGTTGCAAAAGATCTTATTTGGGGTAAAATATTAAACCAAAGTACTAAAAACGAATAAATAAACCTACCTAATTAATAACTAATTTTTAAAATCAAGTAGATGACTTCTAAGTAAACTATCTCATTGTCCAACAGGCAGAGTAGAAATAATTCTTAAGAGAGAAATTTTTTAATTACTGTTCTTAAAAATCCACATTTTCTACTATTCATTTATCAACCCTATAAAAAAATAATGAACAAAATGTAAAGCAAAGCTGTGATTCATTCACAAAGCAAAGGACTACAGTTTTAATTAGAGGTAATAATCTTGCTACTGTCTATGGATGCCTGAAATGAGTTGTATTTTGCTAGTTTTCATCTGTTGCCAAGGAAGATATATCAGCCATTTGCAGTCTGTAATAACTTTATCTTCTAAACTGAGCAAAGATCTTGGTAGGAAACTGAATGGACAACTTGAGGATAAAACTAAGTACTACCTATGTGTATTGCCTTCAGTTCTGTAATGTTTGAATTACTCTGGCCTTGATTTAGCAGAGCTCTTAAATGAGGATAATATTAGCAGTCACTTTGACAAAAATGCTATATCCAGACTTAAACAAAACATAAGCAAAATCTTTAATTTTTTTGCTTGTGCTAGGCATGTTAATAAGATCATTTTTATCTGTGATTAAAACACAAAATACATGCAGAATCTGACTTCGAAAGTCAAGTGTAAAGTGTATAATGAGAATACAGAGGGAGGGATTACAAGGAAAAACAGATAATACAGATGGGGCCATTTAGCTCAGTAATGAAAATAGTGAATTGTGATTGTAGAATAAAAAAGTCATGTGGCTTATTGCAAATTACACACTAAACCATTTTAAGGCTTAACATGTTTCCCAGGGAGGTTGTGGATGCCCCCTCCCTGGAGGCGTTCAAGGCCAGGTTGGACAGGGTTTTCTCTAATCTGGTCTAGTGGAAGGTGATCCTGTCCCTGCACGGGGTTGGAACTAGATGAACTTCTAGGTCACTTCAAACCCAAACCATTCTATGATTCTGTGATCCTATGTTAATCCCCCAAAAAACAGTTACCAGCATTTCATACACTGCAAATTTCTAGAAGCGTAGCTAGTGAGAAGCTGTTTGTAACAGCATCTAGCTTTCAGGGAGAAAAAGGCACTGTAACATTTGTGAGGCTTAAACACCTATAGTTATTATAAGCTATTTGCAAAATAAAAAAAATAAAATTGGGTACTTGATGTACTTGAGCTTCTCTTAAGTTTTCTTCATTTCATGTGATCAGGTTCAAAGCAGCTGCTATGCAAAGCAGTTCAAGCAGGACTCGTTAGCCCAGACCTAAACCCCATTCTCCCCACCCTCATCAATGTCTCAGATATTTAGCCTGTCTCCTACTCCTGCAGGACAACCCACATGTCTCACTACATCGTCAGTTTCTTAGGCAACAGGTGTGATTTCAAGCCATAAACTTGCTGTACATAAAAGGCTAATTCAACAAAGCTGAACATTGCACACTGCACCCTTCCCCAAGGAGTAAGCAATAAAATTACCCAGCAAATCCCACTACTTGAACAGCAAACATTCTGATTCTTGCTGCACTCCATACCTGTTTCACCTGAATTTGGGTTGAGTTTGGTGGGGGGGAAGGAGGAAACAGGTATGACTAGGAGAAAAGCAAATACAGGATACCTAGGATATCTGGAAGTGTTGACAATTTCTACATAATGGTCTTGCAGCACCAAAGAGAAAGGAGTTGTAACACTTACTGAAGTCACTTAGATTAGTTCTGTTGTCTCCAATGAGTTTTGTAGCAAGACCCAGATCTGCAGCATTGAACACAGCAACCTATGGCAGGCCTTCTGTAAGACTGTTAGGAAGTTATAATTTATTTTTGAAAGAAGAATGGGGAATGTCCCAATACCACTAGCAAAACAGTGTTTCATTACTCTTTACAACACGCACATACATATACCACAAGAACAATGCTGATTGCTGACTTGATGCTCTTTGATGTGTGAACATATAAGACAATTGGAGACATTCCAATTATCTCCAGTTCAAAGTTATGCCAAAATTAGAAGCAGGTATGAATAATGTATTAGGTATTAGTAGAAACCGCAATGCTGAGCAGAATAAAGATGAAAGCTTAGCTGTGAATACATGAAACAGGTAAGCAACACTGCTTCCTTAAACAGACATGTTGGAACACGCCCCTCAGAAGTTCAATTAACACATTTGTCAAAACAGAGTTCTGTTCTGTTCTGTGACAGGTTATAAATTGCTTTAAAATGCACTTCTCATGTTTTCAGGATCATACTAAAAGACTAACTTTCCTGTGAAACTTCCTTTAACTTCTTTATGAGGTTTTTTAGAAGAAAACATCAAACCCCTTGTCATTTACCCAAATAGCCTGGAAGTTCATTCTGAATTAAAAGATGCATCTCAGAAGGTTCACTAACCAACAGATAGGTCAACACACTTGCTCCAATCCTTAGAGGGTACTAAGGAGTCTATTTTAAACTATTTCAGAAAATATACCCATTTCATTAAAATCTAGGATTAAATTAAGGAATAAATTACTTACAAGTAGTCACATTTTGAGTTGGATAACTGATTCTTGGGGTGCCCTACACAGGAACACGTGTCAGACTCGATCCTATTGGGTCCCTTCCAACTCAGCATATTCTATGATTCTATTTTATGATTCTTGCTTGGGTGTCCATATAATGTTCCAAGCAAAGATTCCCAGTGAGCATTCCATCATTGTCTTATATTCCTACCATTCTATTTTACTTGGTAGATTTTGTGAAAAAAATTGATCTCAGAACATTATGAGAGTGCAGACTGTAAGAATGAGAAGATAAATATGGCTACTACTTTTTTTTTTTGCACTCTTGTCAAAGACCTGGTTTTCACTATCTGCCTTGTGTATCTCCATAGTGCTTTGTACCTGTGGGCAATCTGATGTTAGCCTTTCCAGTAAGGCAATGGCTGGCACTTGGGTACAGTTATTGCAGTTTTGACAGGGGTAAAGGACAACAGGCCAGAGATGATTTTTCATGGTTTGTATACAAAGTTATCAGTACTATTATTTAGATGCCCCTTTTGAAATCCTGTGTTGCCTTCCTTCACTGACTTAAGTTTACATTAGCCAGTATCTTGCAAACCATAAAAATGAAGTAACTGTATAAAGCAATCCCATATTCTCTATATTTTTAGTAGCAGTAAACAAGCTTTAGAAACAACAAGAAGTTATCACTCAATAGACTCACTGGGAACTACAAAACAATAAAGGACACTTTTCAACAAATTCACAGAACATCAGTTATACAAGTTGATTTATATACTAGCTATTAGGAATTATCTTCTATATCACACAACGCTAGGGCAATTCTACGTTTTTATTAATTTTATAAAATAATTGCCAATGAAAAGCATTAGCATATACAGTGCTTTTCATCTTCTGTTTTCAAATTACCATTCCATTTCCTAGAACCAACTGCTTACTTCAACCTTTCTTTACTTCAACAGAATTCAGTGTGAGAAAAGGGAGGTATTGAATGCTCAAGCATTTGAATTCGTGTCTCAAGACAAGACATTCTTCAGCCTACTTATCTCAGTAATGCAATGCAGACTGGTATCTAGGAGAATTTTGTCTATATTTTTTAATATTATGCTCATAATCATTCCTGGAACAACATAAGATGACAGTGTCTTCAACTAGGTAGAAAACTCTCCTGGTTAACATATGTTTATAAAGTCCTTATGTTGAACATATAAAATACAGCATTTTTAAATCTAACTGATTAAAATTAGGCTAGACTTATTAATGAATTTGAAAAAATAGTTATTTAAGTAACTAAATGTATTTGCAACACTTCATGTAAGCTAAGTTCTATTTTTTTTTACTTCAGCATTCGGCTGCCTGATTTCCTTTTAATTAAATCTATAGCACATGACAGTAAGATACCTGGTAAGTTTAGGATCTATAGCTCATCTTTGCCATGCACATATCCTTTGGGAGCAACTAATGAGAAAAGAGGAAATTATAAAATACTCATAAGGAATTTGTCTCCTACACAAAAAAAAAACCAAAACTGATTTTTAGTGAAAGTTCTCAAATTATCAACCCGTACTGCAACACAGTTATTACTATTAAATGGCTGCATATGAAGGCAGGGCACTTGGAAATTATTTTTATGCATATAGAACTTACAGAAATATAAGAGTATCACATGATCAAAACTTCCTTATTCTTAGGAAAGTTAAGGCCCTTAGGATTATGCATAGACTGCACAGGAAAACTGCCATGATGGAAGGCTCTTACTTTTAAACCACCAGTTTAAACTTCACGCAGCCAGTAGGGAACTGTGTATCAATTCAGGACACACTGGCACCAGGAAGAAATGGATCAGGGGAAAGAAAAAAAACAAAAAACCCAACAAAAATCAGAAATTCCCTTACTATCCAAACTAATTAAATGATTTTTAAAAAATAATTTAAAAAAATGTAATACATGAATATGGGCACAAGGTTTATAAATATTTTATATTTTGCACGTATAGTGATACCAGTTTGTATCCAAAGCATATGGAGATAAAACTAAGTAACAGAGCTGACTATATTTTCTTGAGTAAGAGGAAGCTGCTCTTCTGAACAGCCCTTAATAATCCTTCATTACATCTATTTTTATTGCAGCCATTTCTTACAGATGGCCAGCTGTTTCACAAAGCCAGACTCTCTCTCTCGAGCTTCTCTCCTCAGGAAAACCTATAATCTGGAGCTATTTCTATCTTGTCTAGCTCTGGAGAAAAAAAGGTAGTAGGAAATACAGGAAAAACAGCATCAACCATGGGAGCACTCTGTGGAATCTACAGAGATTAGACTTTTGAGGTCTAGTTCCAAAAATCTTTCACCAACCTTACTATTAATTTTAGGGAGCTCCAGCATCACTGGGAAAAAAAAAAATAATAAAAAAAAATCAACAATAAAAACCACAAAAAAAAACAACCACACAAAACCCCAACTAAACAAAACCAACTAACAAAAAAACCCCAAACAACCAAAACCAAAAACAAAACAACAACACACAGTTAAGCTTATAAAAAAGTTTCCAAACCTGTGCTACCAGTAAAAACAGGTTCTGCCTTTTGTATGCTTTTGAAGACCCAAGAACCACATCTAATGCGGAACAGAAGTGAACACCAGAAGGAACAAGCTTCCCCTGGGGAAACAGTATCAGCTTTAAGTTTCCCACATGTTCATGCCTAGGGAATCCCCTTTGAAGTTGCTAGCTGACATGACATCTGTTTCATGCTACTGAAGCGAGGCAAACAGCAACAGTAAGGTTGAAACCTAGACATATCAGAACATACAGGGCTTTTGAATTCACCTTATTTATTTTATGCTGTTTAATTCTTCTGGTGAGAGAGAAGGGGAAAGAATATAAATTGGAACATTTAAGTGAAATTAACTTGAAAAAGGCAAAGGGTGACAAATTCAATAATAATTATCCTACTGACATAAAAATAAATAAGTGTTCAAGAAAAAATATATTAAAATGGGAATTATTGAAACTTGAGATTCTATGATAGAGCTAGCTTTCAGATGAGTGCCAGTCCTAAATAGCAAAACAAAAACAGTTCAAGGGGCACATTGTTTTTTTGCTTGAATCATGACTTGATCAATACAAAGCACAGGGAAAAGCTCCAGGAAGACAAAATCTTTATTATTTCTAGTTTACTTGCATTTATTTCCTTATGCAGATATTGTCATAAAGGGCTGGGCTCAGTCATGTTAATTCTTGGAATGATTTATGTGAAGGTGCTTTACCAAAATAGAAGACGAAGTAATTGTTAATTTAATTTCACTAGCATACAGGTAGCTCACATAATTATTTATTTTACTCTCAAGAATTATGCATACATAGCAGGGGGTTTGTTTTTCTGCAGATTTGTCCCTATGTTAATCCAGAGCAAAACAGACCATACAGGGTCATCATATTTTAGTTTCATGTTCAATTGCTGATGCTCAGATAGCCTGAGGCTGTGTCCTAGAACATACAAGATAGGATCTTCATATATGTGAGACAATATATTATGTAGCAATTCTGTAGCACTCAGCATCAATTCAATATACATTTGTTTATTCACTATGTTTGTGATACGATAGTTCAAGTCCTTCTCAGGTAGCTCAAACTACACTGAAACACACTGTAGCTGACAGTCCCATCTAGACACGCATTTCTAAGGAGGCCTGGAGGCTCATCCATCTGTTTGCTAGATCTTGTTATTCATCAAAATCCTGTCTTGAAAATAAACTAATTTTTGCATACTTAATTTGGTGACAACTTCTTGCTAGAATTAGATCATATTTGACTTTATTTTCTCAATATTTCTCCATGTTTTTTGCTTAAGATATTGTTAAGATTATCATACTTTGATTCTAATCCAAGTAAAGTAATTAGAATTAAACCAACAGCAGTAACTTCCCTGTAAACTGAATTAACTCCACTCTTAAATTTTCCTAATAATGGCTGCTGAATCTCTTAGCGGTGTCAGCAAAAAGAATCTAAATGATAGATGTGTACAAGAACCGAATTATTTGCAGTAGCTCAAGTAAGACAGATACATTACATGTTTGTATACTACAAACTTTTGTTTGCCTACATGAAAGCTGGGGTAGGGCTTTTTACACTAATATATAACAAGAGGACATGGGGCAGCTGTTGGAAGCTTAAAGAGGGAAGATTCAGGTTGGATATTAGGAAAAAGTTCTTTCCTGTGAGGGTAGTGAGATGCTGGTGCAGATGGCCCAGGGAGGTTGTGGATGCTCCCTCCCTGGAGATCTTCAAGGCCAGGTTGGATGGGGCCTCGAGCAACATGATCTACTGGGACGTGTCCCTGCCCATGCAGGGGTTTTGGAACTACATGATCTTTAAGGTCACTTCCAACACAAACCATTCTATGATCCTATGATTCTAAATCTGCAAATGAGTTACTGCAAATGAGCTCATCAACCCAGCATTTCTCACCATCAGCTGTAAAATAAATTTGTAAAACCAAACATATTGAAAACAGGGTGTGTGGGGGGGAATTAAATAATTTATTCTCGATCACTGAAATTGATCATTGACCTTAATGAATCTTCCAAAATACCTGTGGGTATGCTAACAATGTTGCAGTCAAAGTTTCTGCTAAAGCAAACAGAAGGTTGACTACTCAAGACTGGCAGTTCTGATCTGCTAATTGTGATGCCCTGAAGCTTTTAATACTAAAAATAATCTTTATTTTGTTGAGCTGGTTAAAAGAAATAGCAACCCACGTGCATTTACAAAAATACCATATCAAGAAGATTGACATCAGCAGACAAGCAGATTTTTCCTCCTCAGGGCACCAAATTGCTGATGTATGTATATGCTCCTTCTTGGCATAATTGATTTTCACTTTCTGCACGGTGTCACATTCTTGGAATAGCTTGTGTTGAAGCAAGCATGAATATGCAAGTGAAGGACACACTAGCTAGGATAAGACTAGAACTCCTTCATATTGAACCCTAGCTTGAACCCAATTTAAAATAGAATATCAGTTGATTTTAAATATCCAGCTTAAAAGACCTTAGAATAAGATTTATAAAAAGAATGCATATTACATTAACCTAACTGTTCTTCCACATTATAGTCAAAATCAGATCAAATAAAAAACATTAAAACTAGCTTTTTAACGCTTTTCCTGTCCTTTCTTGGAAAACAAGACAGAGAAAACACTGAGCATACTTTCATCATCACCAGAAAACATATAACATAAATAAGAATGGAACAAATCTACAACTATAGTAGAAGCAGCTGTTCAACTACACCCCGATTGCCTATATTGTCATTTATGCATTACAAGTTCTAGCAACTCCTTTCAGCAAAGTGTGCTAAACCAACTATCTTTTACCAACATCTTTTCCTTTCATTCACCCTCTGACTAGCTCTTCCATGAAATTTAAATGACCTGAGGTCCTCAGACCTCTGTAAGATGCCTCTCTTGCTACATCACTGATTCAAAAGGTAGAATGCCACCCCTTTTATTTACCTCTTTTCTTTTTAATTCCAAAACTGATTCATCTACATCCATCAAGAATATAACAAGGACATCTATGGCATGTTACAGTGCTGTTTGCAACTGGATGTGCCTTAAATGTCAATTAGCAGACAAGCTAGTTGCTAAAAACTACAGAATTCTATAACCTGGAGCATCTATGAAAATCAGGAATGAAAATGACTACCAGTGAAACTCTTTGGGCATCTGTGCCAAAATAACCATTAAAATCCCAGTCACTAATTAACAGACACACACAAGTATCATAGGCAACGTGTGTCACATTATGTTAGATCTCCTATTTTGGCAGAGGCACAAAAAACTGGGGATTAGCACTATGTCCTCTCTAAATCCTGGGGAAGAGCTTTCCTTTCAGTCCAAGTGGGAACTCTGGTACTGAGCATCAGTGAAAAATCAGTTTCACTCTTCTCAGCAAACAGTTATTCTCATTGGTGTCATCGAGCTGACTTTATGCCAGTGAAAACAGTTTGCTCCACAGATATGCAACTGAATTTTCACAACTAGTCTTCCCTTTGAGGTAAAAACAGACACAGTCATCAACCACATCTTAAGTTGTTCTTAGATTTTCAGCTTTGTTTGTTCTAAAAATTTCTGGATATCTCAGGGGCAGAGCTGGTCAAGATCTCTTCAGCAAAACATTTTTAAAATGGAAAACGCCATTTTTTAGCTGCAACATTCATTGGCTCTGACAAAACTGTTACATGGAAAGATTCACCATGTCCCAGGTCAGAGAAAGAGACAAAGGCATGGTCAATAATAACCACAGATTGATGGCTAGAGTGTTCAACCTTACTTCAAGTCTCAAGCTTAAAAAGCTTTGCTCAGTTCAGAAGCACAATTTGAAATGCTTGCCTCCCACTCCCATCTGTTACCAAGTTATTAATGTTCCATCAAGTTATTCTGCAGCATGAATACCTGAAATTTAGAAATCTTCAACAGTAATTTGAGAGCAGCTTTAAAACCTTAAAGTTTGTATGCAACAAGGAAATCTTGAACATCTATGCAGCCCTACAAATAACACAAAAATTCTAATGTTCCCTAAAGACATTTGCCCAAGGCTTTGAAGCTCTGCCTACATTCTGCTCCTTATAAATTCTTACAAATTGCTCATAACTAGCTTGTGTCCATGCAAAAGTCCCATTTGAGAGCATTGTTGTTACTGCTTGTCGATTTTAATGGCTTTTCCTGGACAAACTCCTTATTTCAGGTCCAGATAAAATAGTTCCGTCTATAACCAAGGCCATCAATTAATAAACAATGTTAATATAATGTGCATTTTTAATTGACCATTATTGTTTCATCTTCCAAATGGCAATACTAGTCTATGTGCCCTAAAGCTTTCCAAAATACAAAAACAGGAATATAATGCTAGAACTATTTTGTAACAGTGATGGGCATACAAAATGGTTTCTGGAATAATACTATTTTGTGGGTATAATGTAGTACTGGAAGTAAATACGGTGACCATCTATACTCTCACCACTTTCAAGACCCATAGATTTCTGGAAAATAGTTCAGACTCAACCTCAGAGTAAGAAACAATGCTATATTCTTATACTATGCACAATACGCAGTTATCCTTCAAAGACCAAAGCAATGTCCTATATTCATCCAACTGTGTACATAAAAGGGTGGGAATGGACAGCTGAAGTCTCCATCCCATTTTGTTATTTGATCAAGACTATAAAGAAAGCCATACACAATTAAGTCTACTTTATGTGCTGATTGCTCTGTTTTGTGCCTCTGTACTTCCTTCACTGCAGATACTGGTGCTTTAAATCATGTTGACATATTCTATTATATGAAACCAAATGTTAGTAATAACTGGATCTGTGTGGTAGGTGACGAACAAGAGATTTGAGTAGCTTCACAATGAAAGCTCCGGAGAAAACGATGTTGTTCAACATCTTCATCAACGACCTGGATGAGGGTATAGAATGTACCCTCAGCAAGTTTGCTGATGACACTAAGCTGGGAGGAGTGGCTGACACACCAGAAGGCTGTGCTGCCATTCAGAGAGACTTAGATAGGCTGGAGAGTTGGGAGGGGAGAAACATGATGAAATTCAACAAGGGGAAGTGTAGAGTTTTGCATTTGGGGAAGAACAACACCATGTCCTAGTACAGGTTGGGGGCTGACCTGCTGGAGAGTAGTGTAGGTGAAAGAGACCTGGGGGTCCTGGTAGACAGGAGGATGACCATGAGCCAGCAATGTGTCCTTGTGGCCAAGAAGGCCAATGGCATCCTGGGGTGCATTAGAAAGGGTGTGGTTAGTAGGTCAAGAGAGGTTCTCCTCCTCCTCTATTCTGCATTGGTGAGGCCGCATCTGGAGTATTGTGTCCAGTTCTGGGCCCCTCAGTTCAAGAAGGACAGGGAACTGCTTGAAAGAGTCCAGTGCAGAGCTACTAAGATGATTAAGGGAGTGGAACATCTCCCTTATGAAGAAAGGCTGAGGGAGCTAGGTCTCTTTAGCTTGGAGAAAAGGAGACTGAGGGGTGATCTCATCAATGTTTACAAATATGTAAGGGGTGAGTGTCAGGGAGATGGAGTTAGGCTTTTCTCAGGGATGACCAGTGATAGGACAAGGGGTAACGGGTGCAAATTGGAGCATAGGAGGTTCAAGGTGAATATCCGAAATTTTTTTTTTTTACTGTGAGAGTGACAGAGCACTGGAACAGGCTGCCCAGGGAGGTTGTGGAGTCTCCTTCACTGGAGACATTCAAAACCCACCTGGATGTGTTCCTATGTGATGTACTCTAGGTGGCCCTGCTCTGGCAGGGGGGGTTGGACTAGATGATCTTTTGAGGTCCCTTCCAACCCCTAAGATTCTATGAAAACATTTCTAGGAGAGTCCCTTTATACTTGAGGTTATAACCTCAGATAGGAATTAATGACATTTGTAATTACTTGCTTTTCTTAAGTAGAGTTACTTTTTAAATATACATACAGGCCCCTTTGAGTAAGTTGTTTCCAAAATGATGTTTTTTAAGACTAATGGAAAAACCTCAAGTTTCTTCTTTCCCGACTCTCATGCTTAACTTTATAATCTTCACTCTCAAACTGATTTATCCTTCACTTTCACCCATTTTTCTTTGCTAATATTTCTTAATTTTACCAAGTTATTGACCAACAATTTCCATTTAAGAGGAGATGTAACTGTACTAGGAAATTGTATTGAAACACAGTAAACCAAAAACTTACTGTCCAAATATAACAACATCCATATTAACATTTTACAGAGGAATACTGAGAGTAGTGGGAGTCAACAATTGGTCCAGCAGCTCTGAAGCACGAGCAGGAACAGAACCCAAATATTGCCCATGTCAATTCACTTTGTTAATCATAAAACAATAGAACATTTTCTAATGATGTTAGCCAGTATAAGAGAGGCTGAAGCAACCTTCAAGGTTGAGACAGTCACAGCATGATTGCTGCTGACTCAATCTGCTGTGAGATACTCCTCTAACCAGCTGGATTGAACCCCAGCACTGTTGCCTCAAAAGCAAGCTACAAAACAAGTACAGGCTCTACCGATTAAACTTGCTCTAGGGCCCACCCACCACTAGCATGAGGCAATGCCTAATGAAAACATCTTCAAAATGAAAGCAATTTATGGTGAAACAAAACTTACATAACTACAAAAACAATTAGACCTTAAAGAGTTTCTGTATCAGCAGATTTCAACATTCGGAATAGATAGCCTAAAGGTCATCACCCACGCTTTACAGAAAACTGAAAGGATTACATGATTTGCCTGTTACATGCTATAGGGGCAGAATTTAGGTCTTCAGCCTCTCTGGTTTATTAAAACTACCTTTCCAACAATGCCGCAAAGGCTACACAATAGTGTTCCCAGGAGGATGTATCATGTATGCTAGAAAAGGAAACTTAACTTGCATTCTCTAAAACACCCCCAATACACATACACATATATAGGTATGTTTATAAACAAGAAATATACACACATGCACACCCCTTTACATATACATAGAAAAAATAACATCTAAACTGTATCTGCTGAACTGCAGAATGGAGGAGCAGAGAACAACACTTTTACATGGTGCCAATAAGCACAATATAAGGAACTGTAGAGAATAAGTTAAGTCTTGGCCATTTGTCTCTACATATATTACTTTGGATTTTATCCAGCCACAGCAAGAATCAGCTCCCATGCAATCTGTACTCTGGGGAAGAAGCACAGTCCATCAGCTACTCCAAACCTTGGTAGAAACCCTAGGTGCTCCTCATGGTGCTTACTGTGAAGCCTTGTAACAGGCCTATAGACTGGAGAACAGATAGATGACTCTCGGAGAAGAGAGAAAGCATGCCTAGCTACTATGGTTTTCTTTAATGCTGTTAGAACGTTTCAAAATTCCTACATTTCCTAGTGCCAGTGACAGGACAGATTTACTTTCGGATGTCAAAAAAAGCCAAATGCAAAAAACCAAACAAATAAAAAAAAAATCAGGGATTTTTTTTACAACAGATTGAATCTGTGACTAGAGCTCAAATTACTGTGTATGTTTTGCTAAGATTAATGGATGTATACTTCTACAAGTGTCAGCAAATGTTTGAGGAAGGTGGGAAAACATTAGCACAGAGATAGAATGAGATCTGGTACTTGTTTTCATACACACTTATTTGCTGGTATTGTTCTTAGCTGTAAATATTAGATGACTTATTATAAGATGCTCAAAGCCTTTGGAAAAAAAAACACAACATACCATATTTATTATACAGTGTTATGCTATGAATTCCTACCTGCTGCTTTAGATAACTTCTTAAAAAAATCTTGAAGATGTTCGAATGAGCTTTTACAAAACTTGTTCTTCATCCTCCTCTAGTTTTACACACTAACATCCTAATGTGGCACTGCAGCAGGTCAGACCACTGGATTCAAAGTTTATGATGCCTGAGACTCCCTTGGTGCCCAAAGCAGGCAGTGTGCCCTAACTGAGGATAGCCTCAGGGTAAACAGGTTTCAGATCGGCTACATCTGCAAGCGCTAAAGGTTGTGGAGTACAGCTAAGATATGAGAGTGAGACTAAGAGCAAAGCAGACTTTGGCACAGAGAAAAAGGACTGACTTTTCAAGCTGTCATTTAAGAGAAAAAGCTAATTTTAAGCGAGGAAGATAAAATATAGCAGATCTGTTAAAACCTGGAAATCAAGAAAGAATTTAGAAGACAAGCAGTAAAGATGATGAGTAGCTGCAAGTCTTTTTACAAAATTATTTCTTGTTTAGGATGGATGACAGTGCTTGTCCTCAAACAGTGCACAAACATAGATATGTTCCTTATGCTCTTAGGTATGTGCACATTCACCCTCTCACCTCCCTAGATTGGCATGCTTACTCCCTAAAAGGCTTTTTCCACATTAATCACCATGGAAACCACGATGTAGCCCTCAGCTACATATTCAAGCAGAACCATTAAGTAAGTTTAACAACAGAAATAAAATTACTGAATGCCTGGAGACAAGAGAGCAAACACTAAAACACCCCGATTCAAATAAAACGAGAAAATGGGAAGAATATGTTTACGTGGAGGAAAGCTGCAGGGATGGCAACCCCCAGCTACCACTGGGTACAGAAGAGGGAGTTGGTGGGGTGGCTGGATGTACCCACTGCTTCCACGGAGATGGGATTCTAGATCCGCACCCAAGCCTAAGCGAAACAACAGGGGCCGGCCCAGTGCCAGCCCAGAACCATCAGATGACTAGCCCAGACAATATGGAAAGAGAAACAACTCGAGCAGAAAAGAGGAATAAACCCCATGATTAGCAGGGAGGGTTGGGCGGCATCCCTGAGAGCTGCAGGCATCGCGGTGGGCGCTGCCA
>NW_009953318.1:1096748-1119774 GCF_000747805.2 Chaetura pelagica
CGCACCCGTGAAGATCCTCGCAGGCTGCTCCCAAGAAGGAGCTCTGACACCAAATCTGATGGAACCCTCGATCTCTTCAGTGAGTTTACAGCACTTGCTGGCAAATCCGGGATACATTTCCTCCTAAAGCATCTTGTCAGTGGGTGCTTAGTTGGTGGTTAACATCCCTTACAACCCTGTGCAAGCTTCACACTATCAGCCAGAAGTGCCCGCTGCAGCCTGTCCAGCCCGAGAAGCCGCTTTCAGCTCTAGTGCTAGGGACCTTAAAAGGGAAAGAAACAAATTACTGGCGAATTACATAGTATGCATAGCAAAGCTGGCTGCTGCATCATATGCTCCAGTGATTTGTCAGACTGTTGTGTACTGCAACGCTTAGGCCTGACAGATAAACTTGTGAAATACTGAGTAACCTTAATGCCTGCTCATGCAGAATTTTCAAATTTCTTCTGACATCCTACAAATCTTGCTTTTCTGCTTCATTTGACTTTGTCCTGAATTTCTGAAACTGAAACCTACTCCTCAGAGTAGTTTCCCTGGTCACTACTAAACAGCTGCTGCACTTCCCTTATATCTGTATCACACATGAATAAAGGTCTTCTAGTTAAAGCCACGAGTTCTACTCATCAGCCTAATACATAAGCCAGTCTGCCACCTTGATGAACAAGTATTGCTAATACTGGTGGTGTTTCCTTACCAAAGCACCTAGCATTCATCTGAGCTTAAAAACAGCAAAGTGATTTGCATCCCAGGTTGTAAACAGGAATGATCACTCTGTAGACTATGAGAGGAAGAATGTGCCTTGTATTAAAAAAACTGGAAAGTACAGTTTTGCTCTATTGTTTCAAGTGCTACCAAAAAAACCCCAACAAAACAACCCTTGTAGCCTTAAGGTTTTGCGTTCTTAAACTAGTTTTTGAAATACTGCTAATGAGTAAGAGAGGACTTAAGACAAGTGCAGTTACATACAGCTGTCAGTTGAAATGTACTGCTAATGGCCTAATCCCTTTTTGCTATATAGATGCTTTCCAGAGTGTGACATTGCCATGTTTGTTTCATAGAGGGTGAGACAGCAGCTGAAGAGTTAATGCTGCCTTCTTTTCACTTCACCTTCTAAACAGTCTGAATTGTTTCAGCAGCCAGGGGGAACTGTTTTCATACTGATGCGGAATAGTGTTTTCAACCTTTTCATCCAGTAGCAGGATGTTTTCTTTAGCCATCTGCATATATTTAAGCTGTAGCCAGTTTAAAGCAAACAAACAGAAAACCCCACTGTTTACTCACAGTGGATAACTATGTTATACTGATACAGCTTGTGGCCAAGGGGAAGGAAGTGGAAACCCCAAAAATTAATGCAGCAGGTTTGCTTGCTAAGCAAAAATCTCCAAAGAGACCTACTAGAGTTGTATATTACAGTCTATGTCAGCTTTCATTTCCATGAATGGTTCATGGCTTCATGTACCAAAAACATGCATTTGTGTTCAGACAGTATGTCCCTCTCTGTCTCCAGTGAAATCCTGTGTTCAGGAGAAGATGCACTGCTGTCAAGACCCTGGTTACACCTAGCTAAAGAAGTGAAGGATTCATCATCTCAAGTCTAGTATTTTGACCAAAGATTTGAATTCAAGAAGAGTAAAAAAAGGGACATTAAGGCACAATACTTTTTTATGTTTGTTCAGTAAGGCACTGCTTCAGCATCTTTGAAATTCAGAAGGCATTTTACATTTTAACCATTGCATAGTTTTATGCACAAAGAGCCAGAGGAAAACTGGTGAGAAAGGAGAAATCAAATACAGTGAAGAAAATGCTTACAGCTTCTGCATCTACAGCCTTGGTGACATAAAGTGCATATCAAAACCCAAAGCCAGCTTACAGATACGGAATTGCTTGCATTCAGAACTTAGCTCTAATGCCAAACCTGCATTCACCTAAGTATGTAATTGTGTTTAATGTACGCCTCTGTAAAACCCACACATACAAAATCCTGAAAGAAAGCTTAACCCTCACTTTTTTTTTTTGCCACTTCTACAGGAAACTATGCCCCAGACACCAATATTTTCCAGCATGCTTGGTTCCAGTTGTAGTGGACAAGTGCAGCCAGACATGGGAGAGAGATGTGTGGACCCTGTTTATCAGGATGGGAACCTTGTTTCTGGATCACTGGAGGCCTTGATAGAGCGCCTGGTGCCCACCATGGACTATTACCCAGATGTAAGTAGCCACTGAACATGTTTTTTTTCTTCCTGTGGTTTTCCTGCATTAGTATCTGAATTGGAGACATTCCACCTCCATATGATTCAAGATTAACATGTAGGCTAAAGATGCATTTCTTTAGTGAATGAATATTACAAGTAAAAGATGTTGTTTAATGGAGATATTCTCCTTTCTGTTTTTAAATCAGAACACTTGTTGGCAAGATAAAGCTGTGCTGAACCCAAGTGGATGCCTTAAGAACTAATTAAAAGCAGCATTACCCACAGAATTTTCAATCTCTCTTAAGCTGCTTTAGCTCTAATGCAGCCAAGATGGACTATTACCAGCTCCTACCTAGGGAAGCAAACCTGGAATCAGTTGTATTTTTTTCCCCTTAATTTTCTACACATCTCCTAGTTAGGCCATCAGAAGAAAAAAAAAAAAGAAAAAGATGAAAATGCTTTCTTTCTCAAGACATTTTACTGGGCCAGCACTGTAATAATGTATATTCCTGAGCCTGAAAATTATTTTGCAACTGATTAAACATTCTCTGCACAGTCCCCTGAATGAAATAGTACTTTTAACTCAAGGGCATGCAATAAGATTCTGAACCTAGGATATCATTAAGATATAATTTTATCGGTTAAAATGACCTTTGTACCCATTATTGAAAGATGTAACTTAAACAAGATACCAAAGATGAGAGAGACTTTATAGCATATATTTCATTTGAGCTCTGAACAAGTGGCAGCTATAGCAGAAACATGTCAGCTCTTCATAAAGACTAACAAGGGGGCAAAAAATGGCAGTCACTATAAACTTATGTTCAATATAATGCTTACAGTAGTGGGCTGTGTTTTATCTTGTGTGTTTCTCAGTCTAATTCATGTAGAATTTTTTACTGTGGTTTCATATCAGTCATAGGCAAGTCCCTCCAAGCTCCCATGTATACACTACCCACCTTCACAATTGCCATGCATGGAAAAGGGTCTCCCTCCATAGTTCTGTAGGCATAAGCAGCAGAATTGCCATCAATCATCAGTAGAAGATTAAAAAAAGCAAACCAGTACATTTTACTATTCCAGCACACTACCTTTGACAGATGCTGACTTCGTACCAAGTCCTTTATAAGACACAGAGGGATAACCATTGTTAGACATTAAGTCTCTGCTCCCCGCCCCCAAATACATATTGTAGCACAGATGCAAAAGCAAGCAGCAGGTGAAGCTGTTAAGGAGTATCAGTGGAATAGCTTTATACTGCTGTAATTAAACCTCCCAAGGAGTCAGTTCCTTGTCTTTTATGTGGTACTAGAATATAATTACTTGCTGCTTGGATTTCTGGACTGTAGCTAAGTTTAAGTAGCTGCTAATGCATATCCTTTATTGTAGCTTGTAACACAGGATCTAATATAACACAGCTACTCTGAAAATGGTTCCATAACATGAGTATTACTTAAGAGGTCAACAGCTTATTTTGGAATGCTGCTAGTTTCTAAGCTGCTGTTCCATACCCTGTGCAAGAGCATTGCAAACCAAGCAGTCACAGAGCCTACCCTGTGAGGCTGCAGTTTAAATAGGCAGCAAGCTGACAGCTGAGATACAACAGAAGCAATCAAGGGAACTCTGGGAAAAAGAGATGGAAAACGGCATTAAACCAAATTTGTCTCCTCTACAACAGGACACATTATGTTAGTTAAATCAGATCACCTAATGTAGCTGAAGGAATTAATTATAAACTGAGTAGATAAATAACCTTTGAACAGCATAAAAAGGGAGCTGTACTAGAATCCTCTTAAAACCAAAATTTTCAGTTTCAGTTCAGTTGCATATTTGTACTTCATGCTCATTTTTCTTTTTAGGGAAGTTGCCACAGAAGGTTAGAGTGATAGCCATTTACACTGATATCCTCTCAGAAGAATAGCCAATACTGTATGTTCAAGAGAAAGGTAAACAAACCTCTCAGTCAAGTGTCTCTGGCTACACACACCAAGAAAGGCAGCAAGGCATCACCAACTAATTTGCATCAAGAAAAGCTATTGGTAACATTAGTGGATATTGGCTTAGTTTCGGAGCGAACCATCTGTAAATTCCAAGACACATCCAAATTATTGGATTAGTACATCTGAGCACAATACTTAGAAGGCGTTCTGCCTGTGTAGACATGAAACTAAAGCTCACAGCAACCTTCCAGACAGAAAAAGGGAATGGGGGAGAAAGCAAACACTGTATCTTTCTGTGCTGGTAGAGGCAAATCAAAAATAACATTTGCCATGTTGGCAGAACACAAGACAGGCAAGGGAGGATGGGAAAGATAAGGGCCTACATTTGTGTACTGCTCTTTTGAGGCTTATTTGTGTACAGGGACTTGCTCAGCACATAGAAAAATGTATACTCATGAGACAGAGGAGTTCGGGAGGTTAGGAATGGAATGTACCCATCTGCAACCCTTGTGCCCAAGCAAGAAAATGTTTCAAGAAAATATTTCACAAACAAGAAATTCCAGAACAAGCAGTGAGGTCACAAAGAAGTTGATTTTTGTTGTGGTTTTTTTTTTAGCTCTTCAACAAGACATCAGTGCATTCTTGGGTCAGAGAGTAACAACTCCTTCTTTAGTCTTGTGTGCTCTTGCTTTTTTTCTTTTTTTATATGTAATTCAGTTCATCTCTTAGCAACAACTTTAGGCACTAAAGGAATTTAGCTTCTTATTCTATTCTAAAGCACAAGCCCTTTTTGTGTCAGCTTATATTGTTCCAAGAGCAGAAAGGATTTTTTTTTTGCCTCTACTCCCAAATACCTGTCACTTTTGTAGGATAAATTGAGTTTAACTTTCAATCTAAGAGCTTATAGAAACATTTTTTAATAATTCTCTGTCAAACCTACTAGCTTCTCAATTCCATTTCCTTCTCCAAACAATCTTCTTGAGGATTTGGGGACAGCCTCCAAGAGTGTGTAGGTTTCTACACAGTTAAAACATTTAGCCTATATGTGTATAATAGTACAGGTGCAACAAATCACAGAAAACCTTGATCTAGAAAAGGCATATGACAGTAGTATAAAGTATCCTCTATCCAAAACAACTGTGTTCCTAACCCTAAGACCTACCACTAAACTAAAAGGTATGGCTTAGTTCAGCCTGAATTTTCTTAATTTGATAGGGAATGGCTGTTACCAGAGAGATGGGAGACAATATTGCTGTCAGACATGTAACTTCTAAATTGATTCTTAAATTGCAGTTACTCCTTGCCTATGCCAGCATAAGCAATAAAAGTATCGTTCCCCCCCATAATTAGATACCAGTATATTGTAAACCACTGTATCTTGATTGACCATGATAGGACAATTTTATTTTCCAAAGTACTGAACCTATTTTCAGTTGACTTAAAAAATGTTACAAAAATATACCAGATAAGTTTTGTAAGTAATAACAATTTTTTTTCTAAAACCTAGTAGTCTAGAGCTGTCTGAAAAAGCATTGCATGGGTCCAGTAGACCTGTTGCTGATTACAGAGAGACATCAGCAAGCATAAATGGAAAGTATGCACTTTTATGGTCACGTAACTTCCTGTATCTTGCCACTTGAGCACTTTTTGGAACATCATAAAAAATATTATCAAAGAAACCAAATAAAAGCACAAGTCATCTGGGTTACACTTTTCTTACAGTATAACGTTAGGGAAATGATACTCTGAGTGGGCCTTTTTCAGAGTCACCTTGCAGAAACCCTCTCCCACATCACAAACTTCCACCAAGAAGACCAACACTAGAATTACTACAAGAAGCAAAATTACATCTTTCCTTAAAAGAATGTGTTCCAACTTATCAGAGCAAAGGTCACGGGCAGGACAGCATGGCTTAAGTTGTGGTTCCCCACTACTTACATGTACAGGCATCTTTCAGACAGGCTTCTAAACTGCCAAAATTAAGAACATGAGGAATGGACAAAAGTATTAGAGTTTTTTGTTTTGGGTTTGGTTGGGTTTTTTTAATCCCTGTCCCTTGCAAATGCATAATAGGGTGTAAGTGAGGGCTGCTTCATATATCCAGAACAAAAATTTTCACACAGCCCAGTGACAGCAGACACACCCAACAGCTAAATTCCTTTCCCAGATAGTCAGGACATACAGTTCTAAGGACAACACTGATAGAAATGAGCACAGACATTAGCTACAAAAAACAGAGGATAACTAGCCATAATTTAAAATACATAGCCAAAAAAACCTCAACCCCAAAACCTCCCAGAAAATCTCACGACCCAGTGCTGTTCTTTCTCACGCTTTCATTCTGACTGGGGAGCGCATACCAGTTCATTTTCATACCGGGAATCATTCCTACCCACATAAAGATCTGATAAGTGTCCCATAACAGAACCAAGTCTCATTGGTGAATCAGCTTAGCTCTTCAGCCTAATTTAAGTGTCCATAACACACCCCATATACAGTACTAGACCATTTAATGAGCTTCTCCAAAGCTATCACGATCTCATCAGCTGCTTCCAGATTAATATGTAAGAGTTACCCTGATTTTTTTTTAATTAATGAACTTCAATTTTTTTGTTGTTGTACATGTAAAATAAACTCTGGAGATTCTGCAGAGAGACATAAAATACCAAACAGAAGCGCAGCTTAAATTTTCTCAGTGTACACTTGTGTGGGGTGTTTGCAACCATGCCAGCAAAAAAGGTGGCCATGTTCTGGGTCCTGTCAGTATCCTGGACACCTGCTCCAAGTCACTGAGAGCCTGACTGTTAGGTGGCCCCAGCTGTCCATCCTCTGGAAGCACTACTCAAGAACCTGACCAAAACTGTTGATCCAGTTAACCCTTCTCCTCCTCTCTTCCTCTATTCATAAACCATAGACAAGGCAAAGACTACAGATTAATTCCAGTTTTGGTTGTACAGAATTAAGGCTATTCCTAATTTAGTACATGAACCCCAGTGCAAATAGGATCTTAAAATCAGAATCAGAATAATTAAAAAACTTCTGCAGTAGCCTGCTCCATTCTGTGCTTTCATTAGCTTCTCCACAAGCTCAAGACAGAGTTGGATGTTTAACAGACATAGGCTTAATCTATTGTGTTCACTCACTCTCAAAACATCATGACTTTCAGTTAATTTTATTCATTTTGTAAACAAACAAACACCAAAACTCACCTTTTTTCCCCCTTCTGGTATTTGGAGGTTTTTAGTGCTAAATTTGTACTATACAGCACACTGCTAGTAAAGAAGTGGAAACATTTTTCATTAATAGCACATTTTATTGTTATTAGAGAGAAAAACCCCATAACCTTTTTATAGTCCTAAAGATACCATTATTGTTCAACTACAGGTGTATTTTAGAGACTGCAAGCAGTAGAATTTGTTAGCTAATAGCCGAGTTACCATATTTTAGACAACTGGTCCTAAGTTTTTTATGTCTTAGTTTACTTGCCCAGTCCAAGGTGATATACATGTACATTGACTATTTATACGCACACCCGCCTGTGGCCTGCCAAATCATATTTCTGAAAACATGGTGCAGTGTAACAGTACACACTGCAAACATAACAAAGCTTAATTGAAATCTATTGTCAAGGAGCTCCCCTACAATTTCCCAATTCTAAATTTTGTCAGAAAGCCTAAGGGAAAAACAAGTGTTTATGAGATGCTACTGTCATGACTCAGGCAATTACGTTCAAATACAGAAGCCAAGTTTCAAACACTGAAGCAAGACTAGGCCATGAAAGCATTCTCACTTTAACTAAACTGTCCAAAGCTTGGACATGCAATGCATTACAAATTTTAAAATACAAATGGAGAGGCTATTTCTAATGAGAAATAATAACTGTTGGCATCTATTGGCAGTGTCCATACTCAAGGCAACTCTGAAACAGGCCCCGAATAAGTAAAGTCAAGCATAAAACTAAATTATTGTCATATGGCCACAATCTAAGTTAAAGCTTGTGTCAGTGATTGTGGGAAAATGGAACCAAAAAAACCCCACCATACATGAAAAAATTACAGCTGTGGTTTGGAATACACATGAAGCAGTTTTCTGCAGCTCAGTAAAAACAACCAAAGGAAACAAATCAGCACAAATAGTGCTGTTCAACAGACATAACACCCAACATTGGACATAATTTAAATTGTCTTTTTGGTGAGTAATAACTGGTTAGGCATATGAAATTAGTAATTTTAAAGGGAAATAAGTTATAAATCTGAAAACACCAAGTTAACACTTGAAGCCTACAGCATTTCCTTTTAACTTAACTAGAAAAGACCATCACTACTCTGGAAACAGGAAAAATTATGAAGAAGTCAAAATAAAGGAAAGTTACATTTGTGGTTTATGGAATATTTTTTCCAAGGAAGACATTATTTTTGCTCAAGTTATTCAACCTTGGTTTTTTTCCCCTATCTGCTTTCCACAGAGGACTTACATCTTCACTTTCCTGTTGAGCTCACGAGTCTTCATTCACCCACACGAGCTCCTGGCTAAAGTGGGACAGATCTGCATTAAACAGAAGCAGCAACTAGAAACAGGGACTGAGGCAGAAAAGGTAAATGAACCATTATGTTCTTCAGTTAGCCGTGCTGCTGTTATTTCCTACTCTCTCCTCATCATAAAGCTGATTAGATTGATACAGAATAAGTTGAAATTGTAATTGGTGCATGTTACCAGACGCACTTTTACTTACATCTTTTTACTTGAAGCACTGTTCCTTCTTTGCTAGCCACAGACATGGGTTATGTACTGCTTCACCAGCTGGATACAGTGGTGGAAAATATAACTTTGCTCATGAATGCACTGCTGCGCACTGCAGCAATGTGTATCTGCCACGAAACCTGCCCAGCAAGTTGCTTTGCACTTCTGGGCTTTCACCGAGTTAAGTCTTTCTGGATTCTGATTCCCCTTCCTATCACACTCACCATCCTATTAGACCTGAGTAGGTTGATGGTTGGGTGTTTTAAATTGGTGCAACAGTAAATCTGAAAGTTACGTCTCCAGAAAATTAAAGGGTGTACTACTTTAAATGGTAGCCTGCGCTGACACGTTGTCATGCAGTTTTACTACAGCCGACTAAACTAAACTGGGTCAGTTTATGATATGCACTTGAATCAAAGTCTCACCTTTATGGAAGGTGTGCATTGAAGGGCTCTTGACCAAAAATTAAGTACCAGAATAGTCCAAGTTGGTATGCAAGCAAAAGCAACAAACAAGGATGAAATCGGCAAGTATTTGAAGACCTCAGTTGCTCAAATCCTGCGCACGTTACAGATCCATTCTTCTGTGTGAGAAACTACATGCTCACAGTCCCAGTCTTCAGCATATTGATAGTCCCATTTTGTTGTACCAGGACTCTTAACTGGAGCACAAAAGGCAACCCTGGGGTTTGGCAGTTCACAGTTTTTGACAGCAAAACTGACCTAAGGGCTTCTTTCTCCCTTACTGTTCCTGGGCTGCAGTCTCATATTATGTCATGAAATTAATCCACAGGAAAAACTAACTGCTTGGTGCAAAATTACTTTCATCTCTATCCATGACCCAAGCTACTCACCTAATAGGTATATAACTTGTCATGTGGGTGCTGGGGAATCCAAGGGGTCAGGAAGGAATGTGCAAGAAGCACTGCATCCAGCTTCGTACACAGGTGATAACCCATCCCCACTGCCAAACTAGTGACTGAGCCACCTCAAACTGATGCTCCGTGAATTGTAGTGGTTCCTCAGTGACATGTAGCTAAACAACAGAGATGGGAACTTGCAAGAGATGCTGGGACCATCTGAAACATTAATTGGGTAGAGCTTATCTGCAGACATACAAAGAGGTAGACTACTGTCAGAATCTAGTGTCAAAATACGTATGTGAAATACCTGGATTTAAAAACAATGAGATGCAGGATGAAACTTTTATGAATAACAATACACTTAGGAGATTTCAAAGTGAAAACAGTATCTGGGGACTAAATCACCTGGCTGTTTAAAGACACTAATAGTGAAGTAGCAGTATTTTGGCTTTTCAGCAGATGTGTTAAAAAAACATGGCTTCCACATTGAAATGAAGTAGCATTACATCTTAGCAACAGAATATAAAATAGACCAGCTCATATTCCAAACACCTTCTGCTTACAATTTGGAAATGGGTCTACAGGAACACTAACAAACAGAAGGGTGACAATAAAGCATCAGTGTTTGGGAAGCTGCTTTAACTTACTTGCTTTGCTGGTTGCTCTTCCTACTAGACCCTTGATTCCTTCCTACCCCCTTAATATAAACTGCAATTTTTTCCTGCCCACTAGATACAAAATTCTTGGAAAACACTACATAAACTTCTGACATCACTCTCAAATGACTGCTTTACTATTCTCTACTGCAAGCACCTGTATGTTTTACAGAACAATTTGGCCACTAGCATTTGCAAACATTTGTTTTGCTATCTGGCAACAAATAAATGCTCATTTCACATGCAGCACAGAAATTCTCGGCTCGAGGCACTCTGTGTATTCAGTCATAACCCACTAAGGTATCATCAGCTACCAGCACCTTCTAATTAAGTGCTCTGTAGCAGGAAATGGCTGGCAAAAGTAGTTAAAGCAGCTCTGATAATTTCTGATATCAGATTTGCATAAGCACGTGAGAAGCTGGCTGACTTGTGGCCTGCATAGCATGTGAGCTGAAAAAATGGCAAGGAGCCAGGTTTTGAACTTATGCACCACAATACTTGTCACTCCTCGGTTTTTGACATCGCTGGCTAGCCAGAAGAGTCCTACAGAAAACTACCCAAAGAAAAGTGAATTAAAAAAAAAACACTCTGAGATGACTTGGACTGCACTTAAGAGTCCTTTTGGCCCGTTATAAAAAAGAAGGGTTTCACAGTTTAAGACATCAGTTATAGTACACAAATAAGTAGTTAAGCTTGACTACAAAGGATGAAATTTAACTCTCCATAAGTGCATTAGACATTAGCAAACCACAAAGAAGACTGTCACAGAAAAGGGAACTTGTATAGCACTGTTCAGTGGAAAACTGTTGTTAAAACTGCAGTGCAATATTTCTGCAGCTTGAGGGTATTTTTTAAACAAAAAAGTTAAAGTAAGAAATGGAAAGCATAAGTTAGTTTCCATTAAGCTTGTATTGCCTGTCTTGAAATACACAAGTACCTTCAAAAATTTATTTTCCTTGATTTTTGTTGCTAGCAAATTCTCCCTTTTTCAAAAACAGAAACCAAAACAATACTTGCAATCATGTAATTATCATTAAACCTTCCTCTCCTACAAGCACAGCACTGCTATTGCCCTCCTTTCTAATTGGTAGCTGTTTCTCTATACTTGTCTCATGAAGAACAATAGTGAAGTCAATAGAAATATTTTTCTTCTCAAAGAAAATATTTATAGGATGAGTGTTTCTACTGACTCCAGAAGTGGAAGGTCACATCTGGAATAGGACTACAGAAGAAGTAGGTTGGTAGGTTTATAGCAATCATGACAAAAACTAAAGTGTGCGCTGCTACTCACATTATCTGTGTGATTTCTGTGTAGGTTATCATGAATGATGTGACCAAGCCTGTCAGTATGCTTTGGAATTCAGAGCACACATGAAATGGGAGTCTCGTGTTTAGTGACATGGACAATTTTTAGTGTTGCTCTCAGAAAGCACACCTTATTTTCAATAGCATTAAAAGCATCTGATAAAACATTAAGGTTTTTTATACCTGAATATTAATTACATGAAGAGTAATACGGTTTGCAGTTGGTCTTGCCACAGATGCCTAGCTTTCCATTACAAAGGAAGCAAACCCTAGCAACTCATGAGTAGATGCACAAGATGGGAAGTCAGTGTTCATTTAGTGATGCTTGCTGTGGCCTACGGAAGGATTGTGGAACTTTCCTGCCTCGTTTTGCAGTTTCAAAAGTTAAAAAGAAAGAACAGTCAGACTAATGAATACCAAAAAACAATTCTGTAGCAGCTTTTGCAAAATTAAAGTGGAGCAGGCACATACCTGTTAACTTTAATTGAAAAAGCACACTGACTGGCTAATTTTCTATCATCACCTACAGATTGTTCTTCTAACAATGTCAGGCTCCATGCATTTCCTAGCAAAGAAGTATAAATAGTCTTTTGCCCAGGGGAGACAAGAATGGAAGTTTGAAGGACAGACAGCTATAATCCGAAACTGTCCCTCACTATTCAGAAATACCTTGAAGCTAGGCTCCACAGGAGTGGCACTGACAGAGACTGCTTTGCATGAATGCCTGCTCCTGGCACAGAGAAGAGGGCTTTTCTTTTTGCCCTCACTATCCAACTATTCTGCACTTCTCTTGCTAGGAGGATCAATTAAATGCTATCAAGGAAAGACAGCTAGGAAAAGCATGCATGCAGCAGTGTGCAGTTCTGAAAAAGAAATGTAACAAAATTCCCTTCAGACTTGCAAGGAGCACTGGCTCATTTTCAGACTGAGGATTCAAGATTGCATGGTTTAACTTCCATGTTTTTATGAATCATTATTAATATTCTCACTGTCTGTATACCATCGAAATGCAAAAAAGTACAAAAAATTAGCCTGATTCGGTTAACTTTTGGTTTTGATTAAATAAACTGGAATATACTATGATCAGATGATGTTTTGGCAAGGAGTTCCTACCAATTCTTGGAAGATGTTCTTTAGTTCTCTTAAAAGAAAAAACACTCATTTCCCATAGTGACACGCACATGCTAAGTCACCTTCTGTAACCCCGAAGCAGCTGATGGAGAACAGGATGAGGAAGCTCATGGTGTATGGGGAGAGGGAACTCCTCTGTAGTGGGGCTTCTGTAGTTGATGCAAGTGTGGAGGTAAACACGAATGAAAGCTTCCTTTTTTTCCTCAGTGCATCACAAGTTGAGTGAGAGTATAAATATAATCGGAATCAAGTCTTCTTGTTAACTGTGTTCTTAGCACTCACACTCCCAAAATTCCCATGGATTTACTGGTGCTGCTCTCTTGCTGTGATAGTGGAGTAATATGAACCCAGTTGAGGTTTAACAGATGAAAAGCCTTAATAGATTCATGGGTAACAGAAACTAAGAAAATAGCTCTCCCTCCCTTTCTGTGCTTGATAGCTTCTTGAACAAGGGCCAATACTTTTTATTTTCAAAGTCTATTTTGATTTAGATGTCATGGAGAGAACACACACATCATTCCTGTCATTCTTTTAATGTACAGCTCAGTCTGGAGGCTCTGATAATTTCTGAAGAACAAAAATGCTTTTGTGAACGTTTCTCATGAAAGATGTGCGGTAGAGTTCTGCAGTTTGTATGCATTTGCATTCCAACACTAAGGTACTACTACATCAGATGGCATAAATGAGCTCAAGTATCATTGACTTCAAATAAGTCACTTGGACTATTGTGTCATCTTCCTGACTTTATACAACCAACCTTGACAATAGCTTCAAAGTGTTTGGTAAAAGACATTACCAACCTATCGCGAAAGGAGGCTAAACCATAATGTTTAGAAATCTGGCTCACAGTCAAATATGTTCTTTTTTTATCCCCTTCACCTACTAGTAATGCCAAGTATTTTCAAGGGTGTCTAGTTTTATGTGAGCTTTCATCAACTAATTTACTCTGCAGTTAGAAAGGTCTGTGGTCAATAATCAACTGTTTCTTTCCAGACAAAGCTAAAATCCTTCGCTGCCAAAATAATTCAGCTCCTGAAGGAATGGACTGAAACTTTCCCCTACGATTTCCAAGATGAAAAATCCATGAAAGAGTTGAAGGAGATTGCTCACAGGATCACACAATGTGATGAGGTAGGCTTGGGAGGAGAAAAACCATTACATGGGAAAGCAGTATTTGTCAACCTTGATATATAGGTCATCATACTATATAAAAAGCCTTGGTCCTACATGCAGTATTTTCTAAATGGACTTCAGCAGCAATTGCTGAGCTGTCAGGGAGACTGCAGGACATGGGCTGAGCTATTAACTTAACAGTCCATTAGCAGAAGCTGTCTTTACATCATCAAGTGTAAGAGGAAGAGAAAAAATTGTCAGTGTAAAAAATGGATGTGGTGCAGGAGAAAAGAAAGAACAGCAACTATAATGGCACAATATGGTTAACTTTCATAATTAATTACACACCATGCTTTGTACCTTGTTACTACTCTGACAAGACCTATCAACTAATTGTATCAAATGTACTCTTGCTCAACGTGGAGATGTGTATTACTTAGTAGTTCATTCCTAGCTCCTAGCAATAATCAGCAACAGCTCTGTTGCTCTGTTTCACATGACATGCGCAGTATTTTGTCTAAGGAAGTTGGATTTGAGCTCTGATAACTAGTCAATCACCAGTCTTAACAGATCCAAGAGTTTCTAGCCTATGAAGAAAACCAGACCTCACTTAAGACTTTTCTAAAACAAACAGATAAAACAAATTAAAATAAAGCAAGGTCTGTTAGTTTTCTGGGGTTTTTTGTTTGTTTGTTTTTGGGGGAGGGTTGTTCTCACACACACACACACTCAAAGCCTGCACTCTTTTTCTCCTGGAGAAAGTCACTAACTACCAAGAACAGTAAGGGCATTATGTGAAAAGTGTTTGTATGAATTTGAGGGCATCTATAGAAGTAGAAGCTTCTTTTTAAACCCACAACTTCAAGATATTTTTGAGAACAATTAGCAGGAAATGGGAAGACAATTGTGCTTTTGTTGATTCAGGTACAAAGAAAATGAAGAATAACAAGTTTGGCAGCACTGCATGAATCAGTGACAGGACACAACACAATTAGGTGTTACCAAGTTGTCAAAAGGAAGTATGCTGGTTTTGTTGCAGAGCTGTTCTCCTGGATTCTACCATGAAAATACCACTGCCTTAGCAGCAGAAGCAAAGGGAACAGGATTATAATATGCCTTCTATTCCCTTTGTAGACAAAGGTGAAGAGGCATATGCTAGTGAAGATACCACTGTGAAAGGGGACTTGGCAGAGGTTTTATTTAGTGTCTGTATCTAAATACTTGAAATATTACTTTGAACTAGAAGTTGTGGCTTTTCTTTCTTTCTCCTTCTCTTCCCTCACACTCTGTTAAGTATGAGTAAGTTGTCATTTGAGAAAAACATCTTCATGGAGTGGCTCAGTGCTCTGATGTCTGAGGCATCTGATGACATCCATTAATTACAGCATCACCATATTTATCTCCTTAACAAGGTTACAAGTCAAGTTTGATCAGTAAAGAGCTATGCCACATCTGACCCCTAGGAAACATAATTTGACCCTGATAAAAAGCAACTCCTGCTCTCAGTATTTGTTGCCACAAGAAATTATCGATACTATGCTTCAGAGTAAGGGATTGAGGTAATGGTTTGGGGTTTTATTTTGTATTTGAAAAATTTTTCCAAATCCACTTAGGGCACTATTCTCCATATATAGCAAGTAAACTAAGAACTTGGCCAAAGCAGTCAGGTGCTTGTCCTAGGGGAATCAAGACAGCACACCAAATAGCTATAGCTACAGCAAAGGCTGCACCCAAATGAAGTGTAAATGTCTGAACTAAAATGTTTGAAATAAAATTATTGTACATTCGCTGGCTTATTTTCCAAAGGTGTTAGAACATTTAGGGTAAGACCAGTAATGACAGAAAACTGCCAACATGCTAAGGGCATTTCCCTAAGTATCATTAAGACTCTAGTAAATTCACAATAGGTTAAGTAAGTCATAGTTTTTAATGTCACTGCAGTTTGTTGTTTTCATATAATATCTTCAATACTTTCACCTGCCTTCAAGTTTGATTCTCTATAATCCATATCTAGGAAAGTCTGCCTCCTCCCAGACACATGGGTAGGTCAAACATAGTGGCTGAAGTTAATGATCCACAATAGAAAGCTCAGGATACTAGAGAGCAGAATTAGCAGTTTCAGTCCCCACACCACACTCCCTTACTATTTCTGAACACTTGTGGCACAATATCTGAAATGGTTCCAGCCAGCTGCTGTTCTGCAGTAATCCAGTTGTCTCATCAAGATGAGCTACACTGCCTTCAGCTTTTCATTTGATTTCACTTGGGAGTCAGATTATTGCCTTGTAAAGCAACATTCTGACACTCTTATTACTTAATTATAGCATGCAATATACAAGTATTTGGTAGTCATAGTCTCTCACATCTGCTACATAATTTCAGTCATCACTGCACATTAGTGGCTTCTTTGAACAATCACAGATTCATTGCAGTTCTTTCTACTGCATCTAGTTGACTGGTAGAAACCGACACATCAGGTTGTAAACTAACTTAACCTTGTGGCTAACTTCAAGAAAAATAATTTGCATGAAAGCAAGAGAACAGTCATGTAGGAAGGAGGAGTAGGACTGTCTGGAAGAATCAGTTTTTCTATTAGCAGAAGAACAGGGTTGGAGAACCTGGGTCATTTAAAGCAATAACAAGAGGGATGGAGAAACAGGAATGTGAGGAAGTTAGCTTCTTGGGGTTGACCTCAGAGAAATGTCTATATGACACAAACAGTCAATAGCATAAAGAATTCAGCTTGCCTTAGTTATCAAAACACTGAGCAGATGGATTGCATTTCTGTGGCTTTACCAGTATGTATCTTTATAGCTCCTACGTTTAAAATCTCCACCTGATGAACTGAAAAAAACATTTTAGTTGTCCAAAAGCATGATGTATATTGTACTTTTACCTATAAATCTTTGGATGCCATAGTTGTTCAAAGCCAAGCCAGAATATTCATAGGTATATTGTTGGATATAATGTGAATTCCCCAGATTCTGCCTGGGCCAGACAGACTTGATGGTTAGTGAGTCTGATCAGAATTAGAAATAACTTTTTGGCACTTGGTACGTGGGGGATGCAAGAAGCCTTGTGCAAGCAACTACCTTTCACTATGCTCTACTCACTTCAGAGCTGATGCCTTTGAAGTGGGGTACCAGCCAAAAAACTGTCAAAAGGAGCAGACCAGCCAAATACGTGAAACAGAATTAGGAAGGCAGGCAGGCATAACACCATCATTATGAAGTTGTGTGTTAGGATAAGTTAATTTGTCACAGGATAATCAGCTGAGGTAAGATGAAAGAAAAATTGATACTAGACATTTATTTTTCATCATTCAGAAATTCTTGGATGGTCTAAGTCTGCAGGAGCTACATGTTTTCAGCAGTCATTGTTTCTGCTTTTTGCTTAGGAAAATGGAACAGTGAAAAAAATCATTAGCCAGATGACACAGAATCTCCTGATGGCCCTCTCTACACGGAGTCAGTACCAGGAAATCAGAGAGAAATTCCGGCAACCTGTTACTGACAAAGGCACCATCCTCAAAACCAAGCCACAGTCAACTCAAAAGGACATCCTGAGTGTGTGCTGTGACCCTCTGGTCTTAGCACAGCAGCTGACCTATATTGAACTGGTGAGACATGAATTTGTGTGAATTATTTTGTTTTCCATTTACTAAATATTAATGCACTAATCAATATGAACTTTGCTATGGCTTCACTGAAAGACCTGTATGTTTTGATCAAAAATAACACATAATGAACAAGACCAAGTACACTGATGAAAACACCTCACACCCCTATACTGTAAAAAGATGAAAGTTATCAAAATGCTCTCATAACTTTGGCCTTACTGATGTGTTTTTCACTGAACTCCCTGTTGGTCTGTACAGTGACACTCTCATCTCTCAAAACACAGGAAAGGGTGAGCAACATTTACCCAGAGGACCTGATGCAGATCGTTAGCCACATGGACTCCCTGGATAATCACAAGGTATAAGAAGGGGTGTGGAGGGAAAAATAAAGAATACACAGGGTAAAAAACCTCCATGATTCGAGTATACCCTATGCAAGAAAGGCTGACACCTTCTAATCTCCTTTAAGCTCCCTCAAGTAATAATCCAACAAGATTTTACCACGACATGAAAAGGAAGTTTATCTTCTGGTGTGTTGACTGTATCATGATAGAGGAGATATAGGATAGGATTAACAAGTGGCTCGTTCTCTTACAGTGCCGAGGTGATGTGACCAAAACCTATAATTTGGAAGCCTATGACAATTGGTTCAATTGTCTTAGCATGCTGGTGGCTACAGAGATTTGTCGGGTAGGTATATTAATGGTCTAAGAGATTCCAACATTAGCAGTTGTGCAGTGAAATGGAATTCATGTGGGATTTGAGTTAGGAGCCCTTTTGGATTTCTTTTATTTTAAATATATCCATAAAATCTCAACGATACGAGTCTTTAAACACAGATTTACCCAGAAACAGCTTCCCTTACACTTCGTTTAGATATCATTAACACTGGCATATTAGTATTTGTTGTAGAAAAATCAAAAATACACTTTCTTCAGAAGACTGGAAAGAGAGTAGAGTATGGGAGAGGTGAAAAGAAACCAAAACAAAACAGATAATACTAATTTAAAAGGGACAAAGTTGATGGCTTTTGGAAACTGTTTGAGGACAGTGCTGTATATTAATTTTGTTTTACTATTTATAAAAGAAACTGCAACACATATTTAACATGACTTGCTAGATCCTTTGTATGTTTGCATGAGTGGAAATTTCTAAATCAATACCTGCTCTCAAGAGGCGATTTAAGAGTATACACATTTAAATGAGAAAATCAGAACATAGAAGTTGTTTTTTTTCTGACATGTTACATGCTCTTGGTCTTAAGTCTGTCCACTGCTTTCCCCCCTTGTTCAGAGATTTAAATTTTTTGTGTAAATTTTGATAACAGCCTTGTGTTATCTTCCTTTTCCAGTAACAGGAAATTTCTGAAAGTATCCAGCTTGTTTATATGTTCCCTAAGACATTGAACTTTATGTGCAAACAAAAATACACATTCCTCCACAACTGGACAACTGATAGTAGCTCAAATTACTTCTGCTATTTTATTAAAATTAATCTTAACTAAATACCCCCAGGCCTATGTCATAAGAAGGTACAGCTGGATAAAGCCCTGAAATTTCTATTCCATCAACCTATTACAGTGCCTTTGACTGAACATCCCATCTAAAATTCAGTCCATACCTTCCTTAACAGATCTTGTTTTTTTCAGGTTGTAAAGAAAAAGCAGCGTACAAGAATGGTGGAATTTTTCATTGATGTGGCAAGAGAATGCTTCAATATCGGAAACTTCAACTCAATGATGGCTATTATCTGTGAGTATCCTTAATAGAAATGACAAAAGGCACTCCATTTTACAACCTGATGGCATGATTATGCTCATAACTGCCAGAAACTGGCTGCCCACATTAGCATGCCAACTTCTGCAGGGGCAGCACGTACCAGTGACAAGATGAACATGTGGGTGTTAGCCACAACTTGTTTGTCAAGCTGAGCTGCCTTCCAAAATGTGTGGTGCTGATGCATAACCACAGAGTGATGTTTGCCCTACATTTCTTCAACTCAGTTGTTTCTTTCTTTGCCCCTGCTCTATCCATTCAGCTGGCATGAACTTGAGTCCTGTGGCACGGCTAAAGAAAACTTGGTCCAAGGTCAAAACAGCCAAATTTGATGTTTTAGAGGTATGTATAAAGTTCAGACTTCATATAGAAATCCACCAAATAGTTTAACTCCCAACCTCTGCTGTGGAATTAGGAAGTCAGAGATCTTTTCTTTAGGTCGTTTCTTCCTAGCATGTTTTCCAATTGAGGTAGTTTTCAGTTAAGTGAATGCCAGTTTGCTACCCTTAAACTAGTTGGAGTTCTCCATCTAGTGGAGATCTGAAAGCAAAACTTAATTGAAATATCATCAGAGACTAGTGAGAGCAACTTAGAATTCTGTTTTTTCTAACACTAACTTATAATTTTCTTTCAGTCTTCCATTAAGCACTGAAGCAAAGCACATTGTAAAGCCAGTATAGAACCCCCCTTTCATACAAGACAGAAATTAGAACAAGCCGAACCCAGATTCCATCAGTGTAACATACACTGTCTTAAAAACTGAAATAAAGGCCCAGCAAATTAATAAAGAATGCACTCTCTCATGGTTAGATTAGAGCTTTTTATACTGAGGAAACGTATCACCTGACTGCCTTTCCCCCCATAAAAACAGCATCACATGGATCCATCCAGCAACTTTTGTAATTACCGCACAGCCCTGCAGGGGGCAGCACAGCGATCTCAGACCGCCAACAGCAACCGAGAGAAAATAGTCATCCCGGTTTTCAACTTGTTCATTAAAGATATCTACTTTCTGCACAAAATACACACGAACCGCTTGCCTAATGGACAGATAAACTTCAAGGTAGGACTCTGCTATTATAGCAACTGTAATACTAGTTAAACATTGTACATTACAAATATTTGCCAGTTTTGAACTTCCAGCTGATTATATCACCAATTAATTCCTTCAGCCTTGCCATGATCAAGACATGAAGCAGTATCATTACCCAGGGGAAATGATTTAACCAGATTTCTGCAAAAGAACTTGCAGTTGCCATGTTTATGTTACATACCCAGCAGATCCACAATTGCACATGCAGAAGAGAATCCATAAAACTGCCGGAATGTAACTGCCTTCAGTCAAAAGATAATTTTAAAGTGTAGTGAAATAGAGATAAAATTTTTACACAAAATGGGAAAGATACACTGCAAAACATAAAATTCACATAAGCAGAACTGATTGGCACAACATTGCTTCATTACCAAAACCAATGAATGAGAAGATTAAGAAAATAAGAATTTCAGAAGCCAAATGCCTCAGCATTAAAAATTACTTAAGTAAATTACTTAAGCAAAGGGAAATATCTTCAAGGAATGTTGTACTCCAAACATTTAAAACAAAGCAAAAAACTTGAAATCAGTAAGCCTAAGAATTTCAGCATATCACATATGACAGCAGACAAAAGCTTACCACTCCTCAGCCCTGCACCTACCTTATGCTAAAAAGGGGTTGGAGGAAGTGGAAAGCAATAAAGAATGGAAAGAAAATTTTCTGTGGAAGCAAGCTGTCATAGCTGATCAAATTGTCATAGATAACTTCACTGTAAATCATCAGCATTAGCTGAGTTAACCTCATTAAGTTAGCTAGTTCCAACTGCTACAGACAACCAGCAGATGGCATTTAGCAGGTATTCAAGGAGGTTTCTGCAGGTTCTGGATTCTGCCTCCCTGACTAATACACATACACGTCCAAAAGATGATGCCTCTCAAAAGTACTTTTCAAGTTTTTTTGCCATTATTAAGGCTGGGTAAGGGGAGGGGGGGCACAAATGCAGTAAATAAACACTGACCAGTTTCACTCTCAGGCTAATTTAAAGATAAAGGATAGAAAACAAGCCAATAGCACTTATTTATTAAGGTTTATTATATAACCGCATGCAGAAGAACAGGTGGCTAGCAGAAATACACTATTCTAAACTTGAGAGGCTGACAACAGATGAGGATCTAGGAGCAAGAGGGGAAGATTAAGGAAGCAGTAAGAAAGGGTAAGGAAGATGACTGAGTAGGGGCTAATAAAAGAAGGTCTATGGATAATAACAAGACTGGGGGACTCTGAAATTCAAACAAAAGAAGATTTGAAAGAAAAAACAATGTTATCTTAATAGTATTATTTTTATTACCTCCTGCAGAAGTTCTGGGAAATTTCAAGACAGATTCATGATTTTCTGACATGGAAGCAGGTTGAATGCCCTTTTGAAAAAGACAAGAAGATACAGAGCTATCTACTCACAGCACCTATTTATAGTGAGGAAGGTAAAATCCTTTACTGAACATTATACTGTCTACCTACTTGTTAAAATGCAAAAAAAATATACAGATGAAAAAAATTAACATGCAAAAAATACTTTATAAGTATGTATTATCACTTCCATATTGGCTTCTAATGAGAATAAACTTCATTAAGAAGTCTGCTGAGTTAAACCTGCTATACTGTAACCTTGAGTTTTGTTGTGGGGTTTGGTTTTTTTTCAGTTAAAGAACCCATGTAGTATCTGATTATTCTTATTTTATTCACTAGCTCTGTTCATTGCATCCTTTGAAAGTGAAGGTCCGGAAAACCACATGGAAAAAGACAGCTGGAAAACACTCAGGTATAGAGCTTCTTCAGAACATGAGTCTTTTTACAGACCTACATAGGCATGTGATCATCAGCTGCCTCCCTCCTTTTTGCATACACAGTGTAAGACCATTTTAGCCCATATAGAAATATTTTTTCTGAAAAAGCCAAATCTAAAAAAAATACCAGGGGTGCAATTTTTATGCATCTTTTCCAGCCAGTTAGTACAGGCTGCAAGATGACTATAGGAGTATGAAGGAGAATATACTTTGTTTAGGCTATAAAATACAGTAAAAGAATCTTACTTTTGTAGCAGTAAAGAGGTGCTATCATGTATCAACACCTTACAAAGCCACAAGGCTTATAAAAGTACAGAATTTTATATGAATAATCTTAATTTGCAGCCTGCTTTTAAGGGAGAAAGTCTCAATGGCTCCTCCTCCCTCTTTGAGAGGGGGAAATACCTCTTCCATGTACATAATTACATCAGTTACTTCAGATGAGATTTCTTGTAAAGCTGAGGCCAAGGCAGAGAGATTTAGATCTTTGTAAATCATGTTCAACATTTAAATTTAACATATCTTTACCAGATAAAGACTGAATTAATAAGTCTGTATGTCCTCAGCTGCTACTGAGCTACATTACAACTGTATGGTCCTAGATGAGACACTGTTTTGAGTATTTCTTGGGAAGCTTTTCAACTCCTACCCCCTACTTGCATTCAGTCTGATGACAGAGGAACGTACGTTATTTGCCTGAACACATCTTAATGGCCTAAAGTAATGTTATGAAGGTTAAATTCTCATTTAAAGCTGGCATCTTTATTGGATTTCATGTATTCCAGTTTACAGCAGCTGAAAATACATCCCTTGAAG
>NW_009953318.1:1120051-1144918 GCF_000747805.2 Chaetura pelagica
GAGCGTCCAGCTAATTGCCAACCTTTACCAAAACTGTAAAAATTTTGCAGTGATAGAAAAGATAATTTTATTTTTTATTGCTACTTCTTTTAGGACAACTCTGCTTAATAGAGCCTGAGATTTTTGGATCTGATCTGCAGACTTTGAAGCACATCAAATGAATGTGATTTTACAATGTGAAAGACTTGGACTGAGCTAAGACAGACCTCACTGGCTGAGGTCTCTTTTGTATATACAGTAACTTTTATGAAATAAAATGTGGTAAATATTTCACATGTCAACCTTAAGGCACTTAAGTGAAGGGTTTTGGTTTTTTTAATTTTAAATAAAAGGGCAGGGCCCTGTTCTCAGAGATGAAATGTATCATGGGAGATGGTATCCTTGGGGAGATCTTATTCTGTCAGCATCCACATTTTTATTTTTTCTTACTTCCACCAAAATATATAAAAATTAAAACACACATCCCAACTAAAGCCAGTGTTCAGGTTAAATGCTCCATTGGACCAATATCACACAGAACACTCAACATATTTCTCTGCCTTTAAAGTGAAGGGTCTCCTTCAAATCAGTGATACCATTCACGTGTCAGTGTTTGTAGAGTCAAGGCCTTAGACATCTGCTGTACACGTTCCTCTCCTACATCAGAAAATAGTGCCTTAAAAGGTACTGGTATCATTTAGTGTACCTTCCATTATGCTGGACTGGAAGTGAAGAAAATAAAAATATGGATGTCTTGAAACCAGCTACAATGTACTTTTTAAAAAAAATTGAGAATATGGCACATGAAGTAGAGTATCCCTGCCTGTAACATTAATGGTGCAGCAAACATATTTTTGTTACATGATTTAAAGAGATCAGATGGGGTAATTGTTGGGGAACATGTGTTTGTGTATTTGTATGTGCATGTGTGAAGATGCACACATGTCTATGTTTTAATACTTCTGAGAACTATCCTTTAAATTCTGGCTGTCAAAACAGTTTGTTTTGCTTTCCAAAAAAAATCAGGGATCTTTTTCTTTTGTTTAAGAATGTCTAATCTAGATTATCTCTGCAAAACAGGTTTAATATTTTTTTTCAAAACAGATTTTGGAAAATAAAAACTACATGAGCTAGGGAGAGGGAAGTAAACTCAGATGTCCAATTTGAAGTGAAGGCTAAGACTTCCAGAGAAGGTTAAGAAGAGTTTATCACCACTAAACTGGGCTTTTAACTCCCTTGTTTTCTTTGAAAACCCTAGTCTGCACTTACAGACAAAGTGAAGACCAACTTAAGATACAAGCTTTTTCTAGTATTTTGCACGACATGCTCAACTCTCTGGGCCTGAAACCATTACCCCACCATAAGAAATTGGTCAAACCTTTGAACCCAGGTCAATACCAGAATCAGAGATGACCTGTAAACCCAATGATGCTTACCATGTGTAATTTCTCCCTTTAGCCTTAATTTTACACCTAATTTTGCTACCAGAATTAGCATCTGAGGAGTTTACATTCAGATTCAATGTACTAATTTCCAGGAAAAAATACACAGTTCAGGAATTGCTTTCTTATCTGATCACTGAATCAAGAAAAAAATGAACTCAGATTATAAACTATTCTGTTTAATGAATTACCCATTAATATCTACTGTCCTTTCCAGTAATTTTTCTCTTAAGGCTTGAGGGCTGGATATTTGTAAAGATAATTACATGAGCCAGTCAATTTATTTTATGTTTTTTTTTAAACAAGACTTAAATTCACAGTTGTTGCAGCCTCCCTCATAAAGCCAAGCTTGCAGAGCACCTTTGTACAAGCTTCTGTAAGAATTTGCAACTCTAAGTATATGAGTTTTACCTTATTCTGCCTTCTTTTTAAGAAAGGACAAGATCTGCTGGATCAAGGGTCTTGTTTGTTCCAGTCCAGTAGACTCTTCTTGCCTAGTGCCTAACAACCAAGAGCAGTGCCATGCTGCACCAACATCTGCACTCAATTCGTAGACATTATTTGCTGTATCATTTCAGTAGTACAGTCAAAAATTAAAGAGCGTTCCCTCTCTTTGTTCCACTCCCTCCCTTGACAAATACTTAAAATTGGAAAAGTTGGGGTAAGGGGGATAAATCAACATCTTGCTATTGCCATAGCATTAGCATCAAAGAGAAAGAAAGCAAGTTATGTCATGAAGAAGGAACAAATCAAATACTAACTCTGAACAACAACAGCCCAGAAAAGGGGAAGGGATAATTCTTATGATCTGCTGCTATTTTCCTGTGCTGAAGTACTGACCTTCAGCCCCGGATTAGAGTAAGAATATTTAAACTGTATTATTACAGTGTTTTGCACTTTCAGAGATGTTCTAGCTAGTTAACATTGTCAGACACTATAAGAGGGATTGTATATCAGGTTTGTTTACGTAATTGAAATTTTAAAAGGATGCTTAAAATTTAAGAAAAATATATATTTGAAATGCAAATTTTAGAACACTTTCTGTAAATGTATAAAAAAGCTTTCACATGAATGTGCACTTCATTGGTCAATCAGTCCTAGTATATACTTGAAATCAATGCAGTATCCACATTGGTTCCTTTTTATTTTCCCTCCCTCAGTTTGATACATTCCTTAAAAACTGTGTTTTGCTATTCTGAGCTGAAATGCTAAATAGAAAGCTGTACCATAAAGCAGGATATTCCGTGTTTGATTGGATGTGCTTGCATTAATTAAAAAAACCCCTTGCTTCAACCATGACTTTTTCCATTGTGATTTTTCACTTGCAAACCCATCAATCCACAAACCAGCACAGGTGAATGAGGTGAACCAACTGGGGAATGGGATATAGTCACAGTGAATGGATCAGCCACTGAAATTTAAATTCTGATTTACAAAGATACATTATAAAATACTTCAGTGTCTTCCAACAAAGGCAAGAGCAACACTAACCCAACCATGTGCAGCAAATTCTAATGTGATCTCTGTAATAGTATTTTATGGATTTGATACAGTATCTCTGCTATGGAATGTTTTATTCTATCAGTGGAAGTGATTAATAGTTCCACTGTGTAAAAGCATTTTGTGTGTCCTAGGAGTTGAAATCAATTTTTTTCCTCCCACATATCTATCCTTTTAATAGGAAAGCACAAAAACATCCAGTGGATGCAGCACACTGCAGGGTTTCCTGTACCAAGATTCTGTTGACATTTCAACACTCCAGGACCTTGGGTTGCAACCACTACCCTTTTTCATTCCCTATTTCACAGAAGCAAAGCCACTTCTTCAAGGTCACACAGGGACAAGACAAGCACAGAGCCGTGAAGGAGAAACAAGCTTTCCTAAAGTAGTGCCCCAGTACTACCCACGGTACCTCCTTTACCAGGGATATAAGCCTTAAAAAACATGAGATCTTGCAAGTACAGGAGCTCTGGAGATCCTGCAAACATTTTTCATGTGCTGAAAACTCTATGGGGAAATTGTTTTGGTAACCAGACGTGCATAACAGATTCCCAGAGTGGAACATGATGACTTTCCATCATTGTGGCTTATTAGAAAAGATAATGATGTTTACCAGCATTAAGAGGATCAAGCAGACAAGAGTCTTCCTAATGGCCAGTTCACACTCGTAATTAATATGCATATTACATCCTTGAAACTCACTTCCAATTACATCCCATCCAGTTATTAGGATTAATTAGCTATTTACACTGGTATAAGAGTAAACAGTAAAATTGCTTTCCAGGCACTTTATTGCACAAAACAATATGACAAGCAGTAACTCAATGTACTACTACTACTCAAAGTAAGGTAGTTTTAGTTTTGTTAGCAGCAACTTGATTTATCAAGATAATAGTTCCCAAGAAACAGCTTGCTTTCAGCAAATAACACATACAACAAAATTTAGCTGACTAATCAGTTGACAACTGGTATTAGCATGTCTTGTGGAGGAAAATCAGTAATTTTTCTGAGGACATGCAGACAGATCTTCCATGTTCAGTCTGCAACACTTAGGATTTTATCACAGCAACCCCAGCTGCCTAACTAACCAGAAGAGCCTGTAAAAAGTGTATGAAAGCATAGTCTTGTCTTATGGTTGCCTGAAGCCATTAAAGAGGGCTGTGTGGATACTGAGATACTTTTTTAAAAATTAAAATAATCAAATCACAGAAAGACCTCCTCCTTAACCATCAGTATATGCTATTGAGGAAGAACAATGAGCATTCAAGTATTAGGATTTTTCCTTCCAAATTTCACCTTCCATGCCTGTCCCTGGAAATGCAGAGATAAGTGGGTATGCTTGGAGGTTTTGGCACACCTCTACGGGCCTCCCACAAAGGTTGGCCTTCTCTGCCTCACAAGGTGAGCCTTAGAAGAGGGAGTTTATTTCTGCAAAATTTAATGTGTAACAACTTCTATAACCTTATACATAGCAGTAAATAATGTACTTGTTTCTAATATTGTAAGCAATTTCTAGCAGCATTTTTGTGGCTTCTTGATTCTACATTTAGCTGTTGCACAGAAAATGGATGCAGCTGATTGCTTAAAAATAATTTTGGGTTACTAATTTATCTCAATATTGAAATATTTAAAAAGTAATCAAGTTCTATTTCATGCCAGGAGTACTAATACAGTCTCAGACAAGTACTCTTGTCTTATCCTCAAGGGATGCAATGAGGAAGAAATTCACCAGGAAATGCAATATTAATTTTAAAAAAATACTAAGGCAATAAATACACTGTTTCTTATCTACTGGGAAGCATACATTATAATTCTAAGAACACCTAGGCTTGTAACAACAAATAACAATAAAAAGCACTTCTATGTAAACATTTCTGTAAGAAACAGTGTTTGGTAAAACCAGTATATGGTCACCTGGCACCATCAGTAGCACCTATCGGAAGAAAAAAAACCAAACAAAACCCCCCTGAAACCAAAACCAAACAACACCCCAGGCTATTGCCAGGCAGAGGATTCCTGTTAACAACCCCACCTTAGTGAGAGGTGCAAAGACCATTTCACAGGATATAAAGAAAGCCGAAAGCAAACACAAACCGAAGCACCAGGTACAAACATCAGAAGACCACCAACCCAGCTGCTCCCCAGTAACTAAGTGCACAACCTTAGAAAGTGGACAACTTGTACACTGAGAGAAACCCAAGCTTTCATCTGTGTCTGATCTCCTCTCCAGAGCATGCCTAAGCACCCAGCAATCTCAAAGCTTTTGTTTTTTTTCTTCAAAACATCCCTTTAACAGATAGAAAAAAAAAAACAACATTTCCCCATGACTTGTAACAAACAGAGAAGCCACATATTCTTGCATAAGGCTGCAGGAAGCACGTGCACGAGCTCAGGCTCTTCCAGGGCCAAACCCACCACAGTGCCCATTAGCTCCTGTTGCCACAGCTCTGCTTAGCTTCACCTGGTGTCTCCTCCACGTTCAGCATGCCCTACACACACACCCCAAACTCCCCATTTATTTCACAACTAGGACTCTGCTTCCCAGTCACACTTGCCACCACCATCAGCAGGAGCCAGCCACATCATACACCATAACTCTGAAAGCTGTTTCAAAGCCTCTACATTACGTTTTATTTTACTCCAGATATATATATATACACTTTTAAAGGGCATTGCTAGCAGAAGGCTGAGAACACTTAGGTGCTACGGAAGAGCATGTGCACCACCCACAGACACACTAATACCGAAACAGTTGCAAAATAAATAAATTTTAAAAAGTTCTTGGAGTTTTTAAAATTAGACACCACCACAATTATAAACACAAGGATCAGCTTGAACGTTATTAATAAGTCACTGCAATTGCAAATGGCAGAAATACATTAATATCCTCTTTTACATGCAATTCAGGCACAGACTGCAAAGCATTCTAGCTGTGGAAGAAAATAACAGCTAGTTAAAGGCCTCTAAGTTAACTTGTACCAGAAAAGGGGTTTTACAGCTGCTAGAGGAAAAGCTTAGAGAACACCAATTGGGAAACCTAAGTCACATAATACATACTACAGATACAAGGCAATTTTAAAACAATAGGGGTTATAACTACTTTTGAAAAACCACACTATACACAAACTTAGAGCACTTGAAATAAACTACTTAAAACACCAAAAACTCTTATGTAGATGCTTTACTTAAAGTCTACAGGAAATTATTTTCCATGTCCCAGACCAGGATTAAGCTACCCAGCATCAGGCTACACTTTCATACAACCTTATGAAAACACACCTAATTGAAAAAAGGAATTATTTAACACTTTACCTTAAAATAAAAAAGCACTATTGCCACATGGTAATGCCACACAGGTTCCAGCTACAACACCTATTCTTCAAACCCAGCACAATGTAGCCTTCACAGAATCATACAAGCTGTCCCCTTAAAAAACAGAAATCAGCCCCCCTTTTATATAATCTCAGCATAATATATCCCAGATAATTCAATAAAACATTTACCTTATGCTAATGCAGAGAAAGAGAAACCACGTTGCTTCAGAAAGAAAAGAACCTTGCAGCTTCAGGTACTGAGAGTAACCAATTATTATAGGAGACCCTAATTAGGGGCACAGCTGTAATCATTTATCCAAAAGCAGCAGGGGGGCAGAGGCAACCCCTCATGGTAAGGCCAAAATTAGCTCTTTCAGCACAGCCTGGCCCTAACCAACAGCTCTGCTGTGCACCTTCCCAAAGAAGGAGTGGGGCCAGTCTCTCCGCTGATACCAAGCCACATGAGGCTGAAGGCAATCATGCTGCTAAAACTTAAATCAGCTGGTCTGGACCTTGCAGAGCAGGGCCGCACACCTGCCTGCTGCCAGGCCTGTCCTGCAGCAGCCACACCACCTAAATGCCATTCTCACTCTGATGCATTCAGGAAAGCTGATACTATATCAATACAAGCAGAGGTCTGCAGAGCTAGTGCAAACACATTTAAAAAACAGCATTTTATCCTAGTTAGCTTTGCTGTAAAGCTTTTTCAGTGAAGAGGTGGAGCCCTTGAGTTTGCAAGCAGTCAGGCCTGATGAGGAGGCAGGCACCATGGGGGCATGACCAAGCCACTGCTTAACTTTAGCCATAACCAGGTGTGCCTCCTCTTACTTCACAGGTGAATAAAATTCAAATGCCTAATCTCATTAGGATGCAGTTGGGGTCATACAGCAAGTGCACTTCAGCCCAACAAAAGCTAAAACCAGTCTGGCTACACAGAAAGCTTTATTTATTACACTGGTGCAGTAGTCAAGCAGTTACTACATTTATGCTGAATTATCATTTGAAAGGCTATTTGGAGTGCTTCCCTTTCATTCACTGATCTGAAAAAGCAAAAAGCTGTTTAATTTGATTCCAAAGTTTATATTCCAGCATGGACTAAAAACTGCAGTTTAAATATGTCTGCATTCAGATACAAGTACTTAGGGCTTACCTACCAGTTCTCTTTCCTTCCTCATGCAACTCTCCAGTCTTAAATACTGAGAGGTACTGAACAATCAGCACCATCTAACCAGTTCCCAAAGAAGTTTTATTAAGTGTTTCATAGGTTTGTGTCTCTCAAAGTCCAAAGGATAACAGGCTTTTATGAAATGAAAAAAAAGCGACTAAGTATTTTCTTGTGGATGCCACAGACCCTAACTATTTCCCTGTACTTTTCCCACTTTTGTATTTTCTGATTCTCCAAAACAGTATCTACTAGTCCTATTGAATGACTTTTTTTTAAACAAATTAAAGTTTGCAAATTCAAAAGCATGACCTGAATTGATTTCTGTAAAGGGTCTAAAAAGTGTACCCAAAAGTAACTCATTTTGACTTCCCTTAATCAAGAACACTTCCCTTTCCCTCCACAGATTACAAGTTCCTTGGAAAAAGTTAGTTAATGCATATAGCATACAGCACCTAAAAAGACCTAAATAATTACTTCTCAATTGAGTGGAGTGTGTTCTTATTTAAACAAGTGCTACTCTATTCATTATTCTAACATGAAAATGCAGTGACTCCTCCAGGAAAACACAGCTGTCTTTTTACACAGGAGTACAGATTAAAAAAGGGAAACAGTGCATTATATAAACAGCATCTGTCAAAACACAAGGACATGGCTCAACACCCAGTCACGTAACCTGAGCGCTGACCACGGGCAGACAGCTGACTCTGACTCCAAAGCACAATATTTTCCTTTATCTGTGCAACGCCCTGTTAGCAGGCAGGCCAAGATGAACAGCATGGGCTTTATTCTCCCTCAGCAGGCAAATAATGCCTTGGGAAAGCCAAGGGCAGGTCTCCTCTGCTAAGCCCCTGATGGTTAGTGCTCAGCAAACACCCATTCCTGGCACTGCAGCTGTGTCGGTCAGAGCCGTAACATTTGACAATGACCCAAGAGCACTGATAAAAACCTTGCTGTTACCCTGTTCTCCAGAAACCACCAGTGGCTCAAAAAAAAAAAAAAAATCCTTGGCCCTTCTAGCTGATGGGTTTGGCTTCTGCACCACATCAGGCCAGAGGTGACCAGCAAAAACATGAACTCAGCATCAACACTGAAGCATTAATAATTATCCAACTTGTTCTGTGGTTGGAGACACCCCTCAGTTTAACTTCTGCCTCAAATAACTCAGTTCTGTGTTTGCTGCTAAAGTAGAGAGCAAACTCAGATCAAAGCTCCCAAGAAGGCTGGGCAGCTGGCAGCTGCCATGGGACACACACCAGCTCCTGGAAGCTTCCCTGCGGGGATGCCAAGCTGGCAGCCTCCAGCCACCCAGCCTGCAGCTGGCCTCAAGCAGGGGCCGCAGCTGGAAGGGCAGCACACGGCTGCAGATCCACGCAGGGATAATGTTACCTCTGCAGGCCCCCAACAGCAGTTAAAAGCTTGAGACTAGACACTTAGCTAACATTTTCCAGCCACTTAGCCAGATTTATGCCTACAGCAACACACAGAATAGATTTTATTATTCAAGCTAGAGATTTGAATCTTTGAAATTGACTAACTTATTTTATTGGATGAGATTAGGAAACACCTTCAAGGAAGACTTACATGTTTTACTGGGACAGCAACCCTTCCCTGTATTACAGAACACAGCAGTAATGGGAAAACAGCATCACAGCTGTATTCAAACACATGCACTGGTATCACAGTGTGGTTATGTCAAAATGCAATTGGAAGTTCAATACACTTAGGTAACTGAAATCACTTGTACACTCCCTTTTTAACAAAGGTATATCCTACTGTTTCTGTTCTAGTTGTGTTCCAGAGCAGAAGCAGTGGTGTGCAGTCACACACTGGGTATGGGTGATGGTCTTCAATGTCTACTCTGCCATAAGCTTCACGTTGCCCTTACAATTTCCTGTATTTCAGTGTAAAACATTACAACAAACACAGAAATAAAAGCCTAATATGTAGTACTGAGTTCATAAACGGAGTCCCTTATGGTTTAAAGACAGCTCTCAGAACTGGTAAATGGCAGCTCCTGCCTTGCTGGCAGGTCTGGCTGCTGGGCTCTCCCTTACCATTGCCATCACTGCCCAGTCCCACTGCCACTCTGACAGCTGGGCCCTCCAAAGGCTCCCATGCTGCCAAAGATCCAACCCTGGAGTTTAGCAAAGGCTGAAGACCTTAAGGTACCAAGTTGGAAAAAATGAGAGAGGAGCCATATGAAAAAAAACCAACAGACTGGGTTAATAGGAAAGGCAGCACACAGAAAGTAATGGCACAGCGCAAGAAACGGGATCTAAGGATTAGAGGTCAAAAAAGAACCACACAAGTTTTCAGGATATAATATTTTTATACAGCACATGTAATTTTTTAGGTATACTAAAGACTGAGGGAAAATAAAGAGTTCTCCAGATTCATATATTTTTCTGACTAATGCTGGTCAGTGATTTAGTTTTTTATTAACTGCTCAGTTCTCCTGTGGAAATGCAGCAGTAATTGATACTGCAACATTTGAGTCCTGAAATGGGTTCTTCCTATGCCTTTTGCCCAGACGGTGGTGGAAGAGCAAGGAAATGTGAAGCACTTTGAAGACTTTTTGCCAGAAAAACCCCACAGAATGATAAAAAGAAGAACCAAAGTAGGACTGCAGTCACCAGGTGGTGATCTTGAGATGTATTTGTGCAAGTCTGAATACCTTTTGTAGCAGTACACTGAACAGAACTTCTCTCTGCAATTTGTAGGTCTCAACCTTTTCTCTATTTTGGGATTACTAGGGTTACATAAAGCATCCTGTCCTCTTCTGGGGAATCCCTGTTAAAACAGACCAAATAATCCATCTGTGTAATAATTATCAGCTCACTGAGTCCTTAAAAAATACCTATTAATTCATGAAGGGACAAACATTATTCAAAGGAAGAATCTTAGGTTTGGTTTTTTTTTTATTAACTAAGTCAAAGCCTGGAACCTAGACCAAAGGCAAAAAGTTAAAATACTTGAGAATTATAATAAAAAAGCCCTTATTTTAAGATTTAATTAAAAGCTGTAATTTTAAGGTAGTTATTTATAATTTTTAATATAGTAACTGAAACAAATGAGTAGGTAAAATGGTAAGTCATTGGGGAACATGAGCTGTACATGATTAGTAATAATTCTTTGGCAGTCCAAATTCTAAATATTGAATAACAGCTTTTAATTAAAGTAACTGATTTAATTTCCCATGTCTAAGTTGGTAATAAGCTACCCCACAACCTGTAAAGCACGACTACAGCCAAGTATTTCCCTGTTGTGAATGTTCCACAGATTGTTAGCAATAAAACCATCTTGCCTGCAGATGCAGGCACTGAAGTGTACACACCCAGTCCAGGACTGTGCAGCAGCAAAATGCATCTGAGGAGATTCTATGCTGAAATTTTTCTTGCTCTTCTTACTATCATTGGGCTACAAGTACCTCACATTGACTTAGCACGCAACCAATACCAGTATCTCTGGCTTTTGTAGCCAATGCAGCAGGTGATGGTCTATGCTCCTCAGAAGCTGCCCAGCTGATGTGTGCCGTAGCAACATGTTCTTACTCAGGCAGTTGCTGCAGGCAGCTGAACTAAGTCAAGATGAGGCCTGCAAGGGCCCTTGAAGTTCAGGCGTCCTCAAATCATGAGTCATTCAGACTACTTGTGTCAATACTCAACCCTGACATCAGCTGGTTCTAAGAGTTCTGACTTCCTTTTGACTCCAATGCATACACTTCCACATTTTGGGAGGATGAAAGGAAGACAAGTTTTCAAGAGTGATTCCTGTTGATTGCATTCAGCTCCAGACTTGACTGCCTTCCATTAGACCATTTTTGATTGCACAGATGCAGACAGTTGACACTATTCTCACCACTGCCAATGAGCACAACCATCACTGGAAAAATAGCAGAAAGTAAGAGATCTGGCTCGCAGCGTTGGCAGTCCTCTGAGTTTCCAAAACAGGGAAACTAGGTCAGCCGGACCCTTCTGAGGTATCAGCCGGACCCTTCTGAGGTAGTGGCTGGACACTAAGAGCTGAGCTACCTCTGTACTACCTCAGTGTCCACTGCAGTGCATGCCAGGCAGTGGTGGTGTCAGCAAGAAGCATTTTTGATCATTACTCTTCAGCAGCAGAGCCAGGACAACAGTAGCAGCTGAAGTTTTAAAGTCTGGAGTCTCAGCAGATGGTCCCACTTAGATCTTTACCCTAAATCATCATGCCAACATATTTAGTCTTTTCCTCACTGGAACCTTACAATGTTTTCCAGGAACCACCAAGATATTCTTAAAGTAAGATAATATCTGGTATAAGTTTAAAGTTGTCCAGGGAACTAACCCTGCACTTTTGTATATGATCTGGGTAGGTACTGTACATACTCACTTGAGATGCAAAAATGAGCTGGGTTGAACTTCTCGTTGCAAATACTATTGCTTGAATCCAATGTGTCATCTGCCTTGTAAAATATTACTGTAAAAACTTATTTCAAAGAAACAGCTTAAAACAATGTCTAAAATGCAGGAATTCCATTTATTATATTGAGAACATGAATTGCAAGATGTTTTGCAATGCATTCTCTTCACTCTAAGTACAATACAGTACACTGTTCTCGACAATAAGTTACATAAAGGCAAATTTTATGTACATGTAAAAAGGATCAGTGCCCAGAACTATCTGCACAGCATGTCTGCTATTCAGAAATCAACCATTTAAATATTTAGTTGCCTTCAGAATTCTTGAAGCAAATTGAATTAATAAACAGATCTTGATTACCTGGTTTGGTAAGGGTTTTCAACTAATGTTTGAATTCAACAGAGACCATGCAAATAATTTAACCACTCAGTTAGCATTCTCCTTATTCATTCTATAAACAAATGTATTAAAAATGAGGCATGCCATAAGGTAGTATATAAGACAACATGGAAAAAAACGACCTGCCTGCATTTAACCTGTTTATGCATCCCAAAATACCCAAAAGGGAAGTAGCGAAGATATAGTGCCATTGTACAAGGCACTAATGAGACATCAGCATAACTCTGCTTATGCATGCTTTAGGAAAAATAAACAAAACACAAAAAACCCAGATGAAAACAAAACATAACAAAAATGCCCTCAAACTGAAAAGGAATAAGGCTATTTAAGGATACTTAAGGATAAATAGTGGAATGCAGTGCATTGTGTGAAGCAGCAGCAGCACTTGCTTTTTCAGTCACTGAAACAGCTAAGAACATGAGACTGCCTTCCAAAAACAGGTCAGGAAAATGCCAAAAACAAAAAGAAAGCTAAAGGACAATATTGGTGTAATAGCAAATGGGCCTCTAATACATTTATATGGAAATAAAAAGATGATTCCTCAACTTCAAGAACAAGATGTACTGGCAGGGCCTTTAAATAAAGAGGAGTGAGTAAAAAAACTTATAGCAGACAAGCTTAATAGTATAGCTCACTTTATAGAAGGGATTCTGTGATGCAGCATCTACTTGGGAATAGACCAGACCCAGAAACACCCAACTAGAACATTCCTAACTTGTCTGATCCATCAAGAGAAGAAGGTGGTGTCTCTTCTGCAGTGTGTAATTATATTATATGATCTGAAGTTCCACTGAAAAAGGTTTTCATTTCTCCCCACCTCACACAAATTATTCTATATTCAACCATATGAATATCTGTTAATACAGCAAAAACAGCACAAAGCCCTTGCTGTGAAATCAGCAACCTGAACAGCTGGTGTGCCAGTCAGCATCTCCCTAACACCTTTCGTTGTGAGATTGTTTCACACTTGTCTATTGATTCTACTGTGGAGTGTAAGTACAGTATCCTTCTAAAGTCACACTGCAGTAAGCCATACAGACTGGAAATACCCAAGAAAACACAAAGGATTATTTAATGTAATTCTTAAAATAATGCAAAGATAAGAATTGAAATGTACCGTGTGGAAAAGTGTTGAGTTGTACATACCACTGTTTTTTCCAATCAATACTGAAGACACTTTCCTTGAACTACATATGCTTTCCAATTTATTCGAGGCGCTTGAACTTGCAAGATACGTAGGTAGTAGCATATCAGTCAGCAAATTACTTGGAAAACAAATACAAGAACCGAACCCCCTTAATTCTTCTTCACTGGAAAAGAGAGGCACTGCATTTGTAAGCTGAATTAAGGCTGTAAAATGATGCTGGTTCATTGTGAATTTGAAGTCATCCAACATCCTGGGGGGTGACATTTAACCCACTGCTTCACTGTTAGTCCTGTAAGCCTGCTTACGGAGGTGAGTCTCGATCTCCTCCCTGAAGACCAGCATCCCAAGGTGTGAGTGAGAGGCCTCGTTCATGGCTTTGGACTGGATACACATGCGATACTGCTCTGGAGTCAGTTCGTCTGCACAATGTTTTTCGTGCCAGAGGTGAAAGAGACCAGGGACTGGTGTCCTGATCACAATAAGATCACCATGCAAGTACTTTCTGTAAAGGTGAACATCCTCACCACCCCAGCCTTTCACTTCCAAGTCAAAACCCCCTACAAAAACAATATCAGACAACATTATTTTGGCACACAGGCTAATATAAGGCAGAAAGACCAGCACTCCTTGTGTAGTATATTTACCAAATCTGGTATGACATACCAGAAATTCTGGAGAAATTAACTAAATTCCCCATGCCAAAGCATGCCAAATTGAGAAAGAGGAGCTTCAAGCACACCGCATCCTTTGTGGTGGAAAATGCCCAGGACAAAGATCATGCACTGCTAGCTTCAGAAAGTCTCTTAGGACAGTGTTTCAAAATCACATTATGCATACATCCCATGTGACAGCTGCAGAGAACTTATAGCAAAACCTCACTGGCTTTGCTTTTGTGTTATTTTTAGCAATCATAATGGATTTTAGCAGCTGGAAAATGAAGTGGTCATACACCATATGAAAAGCCCTCTCAAAAAACGCCTACTTCATAGGTCACAACTCAAAAAGCTGGATTAAGGAAAGGAACCTGTTCCACCATTTTAAGTTCTCTTACCTTTCTAGGGCAATACAGAAAATGGACCCAGACTTATGCACAATTTCAAAATTCCAGAATTATCAAGTCTTGGTTTAGCATATACTATACACATAGAAGTATGAGTGCTATTAGAAAATCAGCCTGTACTCAAAGCTGTTATAGGGCATATAAGGCTACAATGTTACACCTGGCAGACTATCTTCAAGACCATCTTTGAAATTTAAGCACACCAAGCTCTTCTCAGTTTTCACAGCATGCCACGAGGGGGGGCCAAAGGATATTGCAAAAGCCTTGAACAACTGATTCAACTACTCACGTTTATTTAAAGGAAGTCGAATGCTTCTTGTCTAGGTTAGTGGTTTACTTGATAAATGTGTTTCTTAAACTTGATTAATTTGCTTCAGACAGTAACAAAGTACAAAAAAAATTAAGGATTTTTTAAAGCTCTGGAGTGAAACATTGCAGATAAAAATACTGCAAAAATATATCTAAAAATATTTTAACAAACTCTCAACAGATGGGACATTAAAATCTAGAAAAACTGATTTATCTAACTAGTCAAACTTGTCAAGAAATTCTGACTGCTGGGATTGGGAAAAAAATGGAAGTAAATGCATTACATTCCTGTTATGTATGAACAGAGAATCAATTTTTAAACACATACAAAACCTTTATTTTGCAGTTTAATCTTACCAACAGTCAGAAAGTCTGTCCGATATTGACATGTCATCCCAAAGCCAAAATCTCGCCAGAATCCAGAATCCTTCTTGTGTACCTGCAATTTTAAAACACTATCATACTGAAATGGAAAATATATCAAAGAAGGTACACTGCACTTGGTTTTGTAGAAATCTGAGTTTTCCCAATCATTTCCTGAGCGCAGGATATAACACCTCAAGCATTTCAGTCTCATGCACGAATGTGGACTTCCTAATTACCTGGTATTCAGTTCACCCTTTGCCATCCAATCCCAAATATTTAAAAGTTAGCATGTTTACTTACCTTCTGCCACACCACCTCTAACTTGTCTATGTATCTGCTCAGACCAAGCATTACATTTTTGATAGCCTATTGCCATATAATCTGTTCCTAATATTCCGGTTCCTACTCAGCTTTTAAGGCCACATTTGTCTCTTCCTGTTCTTGTATGACACGAGAAGTGAGCCCTGTGCCATCAGCCACCATCAGGTTTTTGGATTCAAGTCAGTTAACAGCAGAGTGTCAGGCAGGAGCTCACTCCTCTCTCAGCTGTTACTACCCAAGACCATTTGAAAAAGCTTCCCTACTACTTTTAGCAGAATCCTTGTGACCAGTGGAGGGGATTGGGGTTATGATTTTATTTTCTTTTAGTAAGACTGTATTGCATTCTCTTTCTCTCCTCTAAGCTTGTCTACCTTGTAAGTCCCAGCTACAAAACCCCCATTTCATTTATGCAGTTTCTGGAGAGTCAGGTTGGACACTGACTGTGGCCATTTCATCTTCAGGCAACAATGACCCAGAAATACAGCACGTACCTCTCTCTGCTTGCCCAAATTTTCCTTCAGCCTCTTTTCTTTAATGCTTGCAGAGTTAAGTTGTTTGTTATTTTGACTACAAGCTCAGTGTTTCTCATTTCAAAAGCAAGATAAAATTAGTGGCACAACAGCCAATGGGTCTGGTAGATGTTGGATAGCAAAGGAGAAGAAACAATTTGCACAAGGTACAACTTGCCCACCAACTGACTCAACATCTCTGCCTACCTCAAGATACATAGCATACTTACACATCTACCATTGTAGTTAGCAAAGAGAAGCCAATACTGAAGGAAGCTAACTAAGCACCATTCCTAGGGTTTTTTTTCCTTTCATCACTTCTTTATTTTTTGGAACATAAGACAAAAGCTGCTACCATGTTATGCCACATCCTCATGAAATACTGGCTTTCCAAGCCACAATTAAGCAATAGATCAGAACTACCAACTTTATTTGATTGACAGCACATTTTTTCCTCTTAGCAGAACTCTGAGTTTATCCAAGAACATGTTTAGTACTGCTTGACAAACCTTTCTTCCAAGTGCTTTGCCCATAATGGAGCATAGTGTTCAGCTTAGCTATGCACTGCCAAAGGCCGTAAGATATCCCAAACAGACTATTAAGTTACACTTAATTTTGTTTTAATAAAAAGCACGACTAATTCTATCCAGAATAAGTCACCCTGCTTACCAATTGTTGCTCCACAGGGGGTGGTATATCTTGGTTGGCATAGACAATAGCAGGATTATAAAGGCTGAATACCACAGGATAAAACACCTTTTTCCCTGGAAGTCAAAAGGTAATTGTTATATATATAGAAAGTATTATATATCACAGTATCAGATTAGATGACAGTGAAAAATCCCTGCAAGGATGGTATGAGGTAAAGCTAAGAAAAGCCCAAGTACAAGCAACACTTTGCATAGCTTAAGTTTTACAAGTTTGATGCTTTGCACAGGCATTTAGAAGTGTACACATCCAGCATGTGCAAGGGCATTAAGCATCATGAATGTCCTGATTATACTGTGACACCAGTTCACCAGACACATATCTACTATAGACCTGAGATAAGTATTGTTCAAGGATCTCTTGCATTGCCTCTGGTGCAAGGTATCAATGACAGTCCATGACAATACTCAGCACACTGGTTTGGGCATGAACTCTGAATGCGTGAGAAGCATTTTCACTTGAAGCAAAGGTGATGAACTGTCAGTGTGAACTATCAATCAGTTGCCCAAACTCCCTTTCTTGTGAAAGCTCACAGGATGCTACTCTCCTAAGTTTTACAAGTGATTTATACAACTTATTTCATAAACTGCAGAGACAGACAGAAATTAAAGAAAAAAACAAGAAACAGAATCCAAATATCTGGCTATTACCAGATTTTCTTGCCTGTTTATTATGTTAAAAAAAAAGTATCTATTAATTCCAAACTGACATCAGAAGAAAATGATTTCTGGCTTCAAGAAATCTGGAATAAGAGTAAGCATTAAAAAAACCCCACAAACAAACAAACATTTGACAGGATTCAATCTTAACTAGTGCACTTGTTAACTCCAGAAAGCTTTATCCTCCTTCTTGGCAGAAGCTTGTAGAACAAGCAGGCTTCATCCAGACTTGAGAAAAATGGTCAGAAAATTTCAGTCTGGCATGTAAACGTGGAACATCAGTCCAGTCTCTGTAAGGAGCACATTGTGTAGCTCTACTGAAAACCATTGGTACATGATGCATGTTGGCCATACAAGTTTAAGAAGACAAACCAAATCTGTTCGAGATTTCAGTATAACAAAAATCATCCTCCACCCTAAGTGCTGCATTAGACAAGCAGTCTAATTCTTAAAGCAATTACTCTCAACATTTCTTTTAGACAGCCAAATCTTAAGCAAGTAGGAAAACTGTACTTGCACAAAAAAGACCACACATTCTAAAAACAAGCTACACTAAGCAGAAGTTATTTCTCACTCTAAATACTATCAGGTCTTCTTAACAGAGTATTTTCCATTTTCCTAGGTGCATGGTACTGAATAAGCTCCACCATTCAAGTTGGTTTACTAAATTCTTAATACATGTCAGTTTAAGGCAGACAAGATTACAAGACTGGATTACAACAACTGTAAAGGAACATACCAGGCTCAGCATTTAAGCGACAACTGTTGAGGAACTCAGCTGTGAAATAAACATCAACATCACAGAAGAACATCAAAACTTCACCCTTTTCCCAGGCTCTGGCACCCATGTCAAGTCCCCGGCCTCGGTTAAATTCCTCATTCAGAGAGACAAGCGTGTAATTGTGGAAGTCAGTTTCTCTAAAGGAAAAACAGAAACAAACACAAAATAAATCTAGGGGGAGAAGAAGGGATCATGTATATTTTTTCAGCATTTTACAGTAATTTAATTCCAGAAATTGAAAAAAAAAAGTTATATAATCACAAAGAGAAATACTGACTGTTCCACTTGCCTATTTTAAGTGTCACAGTTCAGACAATGTAAAAAGTTGTCCTCAGTCTTACTTCGTAACTTCACTTTGCCTGTACTCATTCAGACAGACTGAAAAAGCCTTTTGGCAACTGATGTGAATTCAAGTGTTCTCTGAAATCATGATGCCATCTAAAATTTGTCCCCACAAACTACAATGTCCTGACTAATAAAGCAGTACCTGTGTCTTCACTGTATCAGAAAGCGCAAATGGAAAGCCAGAGCCCTGGACCACCCAACTATCTGGTGATGCCACCATAACCCAGTCAGTTTACTGCTCCTCCTCACTATTTCATAGCACACATAACTGCACTCATCACAGAAGAGGGAAGGAACACCCAAGGGAGATTGCAAATGCACCCTGCCCTGGGAATATTTTCCAGAAAAGTTAAATGTCTACTTCAGAGGGCAACACTTGCAACACAGTGAAGATTTTCAACAGTAGCACCATTAAGAAGAAATAAATGCCCAGGGTGTTCACAGCACTGAATCTGACTCAGTGCTGTGAGAAGATTAAGACATCTCACAGGGAACATGGCAGGCAACGGAAAGGCCTCAGGAACAGCAGCAGCTGGCACTTGGCAAGCCAAGTGCCAGGGAGAAGATAGCAGCATTCCTCCCTTCTTAAAAGGTGCCTGTGCACACAAGGCCAACTCTGTCACCTTTCAAGCCAGCGACACAACCGCCTGTGCCTAAGACACTTCATCCAGCTGAGCCTCGGCCTGCACTGCGAGGTGAGGATACTGGGGAGCTCAGCTCTGTCCTGGCTAACAGAAGTAACAAGTTCCCAGCTAGGGACGAGCACAAGAGCTTAGGCAGAGGAGAAGCCCCTTAACTACAGACTTAACAGATGCTATTACCTGTCCCAACCTTCTGGAGGAAAAAACAAAGCAACAATTGGGAATTTTACACTGTGCTACTTGAAGTTACCTAGTACATAGAGGTAGACTCTGCAGCCCACCAGCCTACTTTGATTACATTACTCATCCTTAAATAAAACTGATTCTCCAGTAAATAAATTATTGAAATATAAATGCCAGTTCAAAAGAACTTTAATTCCAATCAATCTATTAGCATGACTGAATATTCACTGCAAAACTCATCCCTGTTGTTTTTTGTACTGTCAGAAACCTCAAAGGCACTGCTGCTAGTCTTTTTTGGCCCGTAACTTGATTTTTAGTAGTCTTCATGAGACTTAGCAACTTACGCTGTAAAATGCCAACCAAAAATGCCAATGCAAAACCATTACAGTAAACAAAAGGTTACTATAAATAAAGTTTACTTTTCCTATTAACCTGTAATGGACTAAAAAAACTTTGTTATTTCCTCCTTTTTAAAAACAATCTCAAATGCCAATCAGTATTGTTTGCATTGACTGACATTGGATTGACACACTTACCTGGCTACAGATTCTAGGATGCTTTTTACTTCTGACAGCCCATCTTGTCCAAAATATACCACTGTGAGGTGAACACGCTTATCCTGATGAATACATACATCTCTATAAGCACAAAGAGAAGCTCATATTAATAATTATTTTCAATACAACAGAAGCTTCTGGTACTTAAAAAGCTACTACATTTAGAAGCATTAGCAGATCTAAGTATTCTGGTAAGACTTCAACTATCTTCTAAACAGAAGAAAAAAAGTTTTCCCCTCGTCTTTCCCATTTGAATCAGAAGGTTCCCATACTGTGTGTTTCATTCCAACACCTTATTTTATAAACAGGAGCACAAAAGATGATGGAAATAAAGAAATGCTGTTCAAGATCACCTGTAACCAGGTTCACCATGGCCCTGGCATAAAAAGGGGGTTTTGAGCAGTTTGAGTTAAATCCTTTTACAAGGAATATTTTCTCCATACAATAAGGTTCAATTACAAACATCTCAAGGCAGTTGCACAAAATGTTGGAATAATTATTTCTGTTACAAAACCACCAGAACAGAAATTCATTTCTAAAAGGCAACAAAATACCAAAAATCAGCAATATAGCTCACTATGTAATTTCATGCACCTACCTAAAGTTTTGCATAAATTGTGCAAATGCCTCAGTTCTTCCAGCAAGAGGGACAATAATGTTAATCATTGATCTAGAAATATCAACCGTTTCACTCTTCACTTTCATGAGGGGTCCAAAGGGTCGGAACAATGTGACATGCCTGTATTCCATGCCATCCATCTTCTTATAAAACAGCTCATACTGTGTCCCTTTATCTCTTTCTGTACGATAGTAACCTGAAGAATAAGTCACACAAGTAATTTGTAAAGTAAAAGACCCCAGCAATTGCATTTCAGAAACACTGTTTTTCCTGAGAACTATAAAGAAGAGAAGAATAAAGCTTTGGGGGGAAAGGTTCTGGGTTTTTCCTAAAAACCAATTAAAAAAAATTCCACAAACCACCACCAATTACAATCACACCCCTACCTCTTAGACCAGATCTGAAATACAATTTCAGACTCCAGCTTCCCCTTAGATAGGTTTTACGGTCCTACATCAGCTGCTCAGGCAGAATTAGTTGGGTCTTCCCAAGAGAAAGGGGATTCAACTATTTGCTATGGGAAAAGAGCTGAAGTGTAATATTGCCTATTCTTAAGCTCTTCAGTAAGAATCTCTCCAGGCTAGTTCACAGTTAAAGCTGAGATCATCTGGCCAGCAATCAACACAAGCTGCAGGCCAAACAGATGACACAGTAACTTGTTTGACAAAGCCTGTAAAATCTGAAATATAATAATGTAAAAAAAGAAAAAAATAACCCATGTGATAAATGCTGGAACACTTATAAACTATTTTCACTGCTGACCACTAGCTACAGTGGTTTCTGTCCCATAAATAAGGATAGTGGCATTTTACAGCAGGTGTGGTTCTCTAAGGACATAAGCAGGTTTGTACATAGCTGTAACACTGAGAAAACAATACTGTTCTGTACAAACAGGATTACCAACTCAGAGACATTTTGTTCTCATTGGGTAGGGAAATCTGTCCCACTCAGAACAAATATTTAGGTTGGTTGATTTCAGGTCCATTGAGGAAGTAAGTTGAGTCAACAGCCTCTCTAATTTCACACCACAAAGGAAAAGATAGAGTCATCTGTGGCTTTTACTGACCTGATCTCTGATGGCAATCCAGTATCTAGACTAACCTGAGAGTATGACAGGAAAGATCCTTCAAAAGACCTACCATGTGTTCATCCCATCTCATCTCTCCTCTCGCCCCCACAAGAAAAAGTATATTACAGTGAAGAAACAAACTACACTATAAACCAAACAACATTCAGTTGAGCTGGCCACAGACCACTGAAAAAGTCATGAACAACTGCATATCCCAAAGTGTGATCAACAGACCAGCCTTTACACCATGCAACTAGTGTACTTCCCTTCACTGGGATGCCTCAACTACCTCTTCTGCAAGCCAGCTTCCCAAACAGTTACTGTAGTCCCACTTCTGAATTTCTATGCTAGCCTCCTACCCAGAGACGAAGTTATAGAAAATGAGATAGATTACCTGTTGTGGTGACATGGAACGCTGTCTCATGCTTAGTATTGCCACTGTCCTTTTTGTAACTGTGGTTTTTGCAACTGAAATCAGGAAGACTCTAGTTTTGCAAAGCAGCCCTCAAAGAGCAGCTTTTGTTTGTTTAGCTCAGTAACTAGAAAGAAGTCCTCTTACAGTTTACAGCTGCATACACCACTTTGCTCCAACCTTTTTCCTCTCCCAGGCTCCCTTTACAGAGATGTCCTTCCCCTTCATCTACCCAGTTCCCTCCATGTACTTCTGCTCCACCTTCCCTTCCCAAACCAAATCCAGTTTCATTCACTGATGTTCACCTTCTGCCTGTTCTGTGTCTGTCAACAGCCTCTCTTATACAGCAAGGTCCCTATACTGCCCTCTATTATTCAGCTCTTTCTTCTGGGAATGTGCACTGGCAGACCTGAGAGCCAATGTGGATGATCACCACACAGGGTCTGTGGGAGACAGAGAGTAGCAGAACAAGCTGGTGCCATCACACTAAGTGAATGGCAACTGAATCTAAGCTTTCAACTGAAATGCTTTTTACCCTCTGGAAAAAGTTTTGCAATGCACTCCTTTAAGAGATAGAAATCCCCATCTATTTCTTTGTGAACACAATGCTGCATAAAATATGCACCAAATTCTAATGCTCAGGAAAAGCATAGAAGTTTCAAACCAGTATTAATGCCAAGTATTGAAAAGGGTGTTTCAGTTAAACTATGAAAGTTCAAAGTTGACTGTAAAATGCAGAAGTTCTTAGATCCCTCTCAATTCTTTTCCACATCAGCCCTTTGTGCAGCATAGGCCAGCTCTGTATCCTTAAAACAGCTTCTTGGTTATGGGAGCAGCTGATGCACCACAACATTTGCACAACACGCTTCAAAGCGACGTGTGGTATTAAGTATTGTATATTATATTTATGTAATATCCAATACCTGTTCACAGACTAAAATACCATTTATAACATAAGTGAAGTTTTTAAAAGCTTTGCAGGTTGCCAAAAAACACTTGCCAATAGCTTATCTTTAATTGAAGGATAAGCTTAGATGTCAGTCTGTAACAGAAGACTGCAGTGCAGAATAAAAATTTCTAGATTAAAGTAAATTCAAAAAAAGCACTGCTGTAACTTTATAAAGGCCTTAATATGCAAGTCTGAATTTAAGTAGCATTTCGCCAACATTTAATTGCTGGAACATAAGATTCCAAACTTTTGAATCTCAACAACCTTAAACAATCCTCAATCTCAAACAATCCAGCACCACACTTCTTTTAAATAGTAAGTATGTGCTCATCAAGTTATTCTTGCTGTGAGCCAAAGCCTTATGTAATATACTAATTTGAATACTTTTATGGGATTAAAGCTTCTATACACAGAAGCCAGGATTGAGAACCAAAAGAAAAAGAACTCACATCTGGTTTACTTCTTAATGTATTTAGGTTTTTAACACTTGGGACTGAGTCATGGAATAAAAACTGCTACCTCACCTTCCAACCAGCATAAACTGGCTGCCACCCAAAACAGAGCTCTGTAAGCAAAGAGGTAACAAGCAGCAGAAATAATTTAGCAACTGTTATTCCTGGTCCACTAAGTTTTACTCCTTTTGCAGAAGTTCTGTTTCTTACTAAACAAAATCTGTGAATATTGAGGATCAATTATTATCAAGGCCAAAAAGCTGTTCTTCTGTTGCCTCAATTACTATTACTGGTTTTACAACAAAGAAAGCTATCAAGAAAGTGTTTGGCCTATGGATTTTCATATGTGTCTTTTTGTGTGCGTGTATTAAAAATCTCCCTTGAAGTTCCCAGGACACTAGCCAGTTTCTGGTCTTATGCAGGACATATTAAAGAAGGTGTTTCCATGACAATCAGTCCACACTGTTCTATGGATGGCAAGGACTCTGGCAGAGTTTTGACCTTCAGCTTGCAGCATTGGGATAAACAATTTTTACATGCCAAGAATAGGTGGGGAGTCTTCCCTGGAGGTTCAGATCTCAAGATAGTTTCTGGCCTTTGACCATGTCGAAACACAGAAGCAAGAAAAATGGACCCAAACAGCAGCACTCAAATTCTGGTAAACGTTCAATAACAAGACCTTCATGAAAGATTACCTAATTGTTAATTAACTTCTGAAAATATGCTAATGCTTCTATCCCAAGGTTTAATTAAAAATGTCCACCCAATGGAAAACCTTTTAATCTCTTGACAAAATAAACCCCTTATCCTCATAAATGTAACCCAAACAATCCAGTTACATTGATAGTAAAGTACAGATGTCCATTGAAGCTCCTCATTGAGATATGCACCACTATTCAGGACTTCATGTCACAGCCTTCTGAAGAAAGTGGACAGACAGACATAATACTATTATGCTCTTCCCATCTTACTCACCCGTTTCTCACTATCATCAATCACAGATCTCAAATCTATTTTTAATCCACAACTATCTCTGAAAGCCTGATTCAGCGGTTAGGTTTACCGTAGTCCTAGACCTAGACTATGTGAAAATATATAATACTGCAACTTTGATCCTCCAAAGAGATATTCATAGAATCTTAGGGGCTGGAAGGGACCTCGAGAGATCATCTAGTCCAACCCCCCTGCCAGAGCAGGGTCACCTAGAGTACATCACACAGGAACTCATCCAGGTGGGTTTTGAATGTCTCCAGTGAGGGAGACTCCACAACCTCCCTGGGCAGCCTGTTCCAGTGCTCTGTCACTCTTACAGTAAAAAAATATTCTTCATCCAAGGAGAACAGCATAGTCCTGCTTCTCATATGCTTAAGTCTAATAGGAATATTAAGAAAAAAAACACTTAAGAGTTTCTCAAAGAGCAACTGCAGAACAAGACTTATTTCAAGGTCAGCTTTTAATTGTGTTAATATTAGAAAGCTGCCCAGCAGAAAAGCACCTGGGGATCCTGGTCAACAGCTAGATGAACATGAGCCAGCAGTGTGCCCAGGTGGCCAAGAAGGCCAACAGCATCCTGGCCTGCATCA
>NW_009953318.1:1144979-1158604 GCF_000747805.2 Chaetura pelagica
TTGAGTACTGTGTTCAGTTCTGGGCCCCTCACTACAAGAAGGACATTGAGGTGCTGGAGCATGTCCAGAGGAGAGCAACAAGGCTGGTAAAGGGACTAGAGAACAACTCATACAAGGAACAGCTGAGGGAACTGGGGATATTTAGTTTGAAGAAAAGGAAGCTAAGGGGAGACCTCATTGCCTTCTACAACTACCTGAAGGAAGGTCATAGAAAGGTGGATAATGATAGGACTAGAGGAGATGACCAGAAGATGCAGAACAGGAGATTTAGACTGGATATTAGGACGAGTTTCTATACTGAAAGAGCAGTCAGGCACTGCAACAGCCTGCCCAGGGAGGTGGTGGAGTCACCAGCCTTGGAGCTATGCAAGAAATGTGTAGATGTGGCACTTCAGGGTCTGCTCTAGTGGCCAATGTTGTGGGGTGGTTTTTTTGTGTGTGCTTTTGGTGGAGTGTATGTGGGTTTGTAGTTCTTTGGGTTGTGTTTGTGTGGGTTGTCTTGGTTTGGTTTAGTTTGTTTTTATTTTAGTTTTGGGATTTTTCTTGTGTTGATGGTTGGACTCAGACTTGTAACCCTGACAATTCTGTGATTTTGCCCCAGAATGCAAAAAGTAATCCATAATTGAGACTCTAATCTTAGTACTAAATTACCCATTACAAAGTAATCTATTAACAACTCAAGAGGACACAATTATTTACCTCAAGCAGACTTTAACAGTTTCTCTAAATGAGCCAGGCTAGTCCACCAACAATTTAGTTGTGCTCTTAGGACAGTTACAGGACCTGTTGTTACTTCAGTAGATACACCAAGTCTGCTACAAAACATGAAGCCACCAGTTTATGATAGCTTAAGGGAACAGTATTTTCTAAGCAGAAAGGCATCAGCTTTCCAGCTGTATTTCCATCAAACAACGAAGCACACACTGACAATGAAGGCAGTGTGCTAGAGCCCAGTCACAGGGCTGCAGGGTGAGGGACCTGCAGGTACCATTTCTCACCTCCAAGTTTTTAAACAATAGGAGAAAAAAAAGGTGTTGATATTCAGAAGCAGCCTTTTTTTGCTGGCCAAGTGTCTAACCTGTACTATTTGCACATGCTAACACACTCATATGAGCTACAGCTTTAAAATACTTTTTTTATAGTTCCTGTAACCCTATGCTGTAACCCTATGTAACATACAGCAAAAGGAAGCTAGCTTGGTTTCCAAAACCAATTATCATTATACTGGTGTGAACAGGGGCAGAGGTATGAAGTATAGTTCTAAGGTTCTAAATCTTCTTGATATCTTGGGAGGTCTGCAGTCATTAAATGCAGAACACCAAGAAAAATAAACACCTACTTCAGTAATGGTAAGAAAAAAAAATCCACTAGAGTATCAGCTGTCTTTAAAAGATCAAAGGCAAAGTAGATGTACACTTAATGTAAAAAGCAAACAACTGAAAGACTGCAAGAATGTCTTCCTCCAGACAAAATACTATGATTTTAAGTAAAATCAGAACTAAGAGCCTAACACTGTGCTGGCTGTGTTACCACAACAGTTCTGTGAATTCTACACGCTGCCCCACCTTCTAGAGTGAAGAATACTTGTGTTAAACTTGAAACACAGTAGCTCTTAAAAGCAGAGTCTTTTTGTGCTATAGACCAATTACATCATCTTAGACTGAAAGAACTGATTATTTCATGGCCAACAGTACCTTCCTTCAGCATGTTTGCTTAATAGTGCAGACACCAGTACTGCTGAGATCCAGAACCCCTTTTACAGTAATGTTCTTACAACATGGTCCAACTTTTGTATTTTTATGGCAGCATGAACTGTATTTAATACTGTAAATACAAAAAAGAGGTACTAGGGCAGTTTTTGGTAATACTTATCTCTTAAGGGTGCCACTAAGTATTGAAAGCCTAACTGCTATATTTGCTTTTACAATAACACATTCTGTCATTGAACTTACACACACTGAGAACTGAAGAGAGAACAGTTCAAGGTTGCACAGCCTAGCAGACACCATAACTAGTATACCATGAAGGGTCTATTCAGGAGATTAAGTTTTTAAGCTGACATGACCAGAAGACCTTAGCCTACCTATGTTCTCCCTCCAATCTAAGTCTGCCAACTCTGAAAGTCAAAAGCCTGAATATTAAATAAAAGTGGCACAGAGATGAGTAAAGAAAAACCCTGTATCTTGATAGTGAATTGTTTAACTATGCTGGAACAAGAGAGTTAAACAGTTTGTCCCTCTCACTGCCACAAGATTCAGTGGAAGTCTTTCAGTTATTTACTACCATAAGCAGTTGTATGACACTGACTTCAGCTAAAATAAATTATGAATGCCTCAGTATTCTAAGCAGATACAACTTCCCAGGGAGGTGGTGGAGGAATCGTGCCTGGAGGTATTAAAGAAACTGGTAAATGTGGTGCTTAGGAAGATGGTTTAATGGTCATGGAGGTGTAGAGCTGACAGTGGCACTTGATGATCTTGAAAGTCTTTTCCAACATTTAATGATTCTGAGTCTGTGATTGCCCCCTCTACTTCTTGTGGTGAGCCCTTCTGAAATGCATTTCTTGCTCCCTACTCCAAACACAACATATTGAAGCAGTAATATTTTCATAATTAGAAATAAAGATTCTTACTGTGTCATTAATATTCAGGACTATATACAAGCAGGTAAACCCCCTAAAAATACTAACAGTATTAAATGTCTGTTGACATTCTGTTAACAGGCTGAGAAGTGTGTAATAAACATACCTTCTATGAAATCACTGTCACCATACAGCTGTCTCTCTCCTAGTCCATCATCTTCATCTTGTCCATCTTCTTCATCTGGATTATTGATAACTTCCAGACCAGCCTCAATAACTTCCACCAATTCATCTCGTTTATCCTTTCTAACGGGCTTCTCTTCTGGATGCCGAGTGAGCCCCATCTCTAACTGGAACACCTTCATGGAGGTAAAGCTTTCAAAAGGAATGACACCATATTCACTAGGCAGTTTGGCCCCCATGCTCACCTCCGCTTTGTCAATCTGGGAATGAAGAAACTCTAGGAGATCATTGGATGCTTGTTCTTTGGTGCCCTGGTAGTTCATACCATTGACCTTGGGGCTCTTTTTTTCCTGCAGGGATTTCAATTTATCACTCATTTCCTGAAGCTCTTGCTTTAACTGGGCAATCTGACGTTTCAGACTGGTAGCTCGATTTTGATAATGCTCTTCTTGTTCCTGCAAGAGAGCTTGATAGTATTCTTTACCCATGTTTTCACCTACAACACCAGGCAGAGATCCATTACTATCTGTTTGTGGAGCACACTCGAGCAAATACATGAGCAAGACTAAACTGAATAGTAAGGCAAGGCCCACTAGTAGCCAGCGAGTCCTGGCTTGAATTACTAAGCCTCTTCTGGGCATTCTCATATTATTTCCGTTACCAATCCAAAAAGATCACTGATCTGTTCATGACACCTAGGGAACATCACCCTAGAGAGAGCATGACCAAAACTGTTACTAGAAACTTTGATAAAGTAGCTTATCAGCAGTTTTCAACCTTTGCTTTAATCAGGTGTCATTGCAGAGACATAAATCTGAAGCTCCTATGTCATCCATAACCATCAGCTGTAAGTCTGGCTGACGCCATACAATTTGTTCAGGATTTCCTATCCCAAACAAAAAACCCTGCAGAGGGGAAGGAAGGTGGAAGACACAAGCAGGAAGTCATACTTCCATTTCCTAATTCAACCCTAGTTAAAGGGTTTGATCCTATTTGAAGTTCAGAGAGGAAAGTCTACAAAAGTCATTTTAAGAGCTCTGCATCAACAGCAATTTTTCCCCCCACTATATTGAAGTGAGAGCAGTCTACAGCTTAGTAGCAGTAATTTTCATTGGCTAATCTGGCTTTTCCTCTGGCACTTGAGTATTATATTCCAGTTCCCCTCCTTTTCTTGGAATCTGCGATTGAGTCATCAAAATGAAGACAGAACCTAAAATTAAAGAGAGGTGGATATTAGAACTACAGAGTAGCCAGTCATTTGGAAAACACACAAAGTTTAACACAGGGATGCAAAGGATTGCTGGGGAAACAGGTGGGAAAAGGAGAAAGAAAACATTTTTTTTCCATTGCATTATCCATCAGTGATTCTCTTAGACAGTGTCTGGAAAATAGCAATAGTGACAGTCTAATGAAATACATTTTTCACAGAGCTAGCTAAAGCAGTAAGGGTTCTTCTAGTCTCATCAAGTGTTATTTAACTCCCCCATTCCTTTTTGTTTTTTTCATTTTGTTTTCCTTTGTGGGAGGAAAATAACCACCAACAAAAGTCATCTCCTTCCTACTCTTCTAAACTAAAAAATAAATAAATTTCAAGCACAACTTTTAAGCAGCAGAAGCTTGCTTTTCCATTTGCTTTCACTTTATGTAAATATCTTTTAGGGAATAATTATTCACTCATCAATAAAGTATTGCAGATTTAAATATCAACGTTCACAGAAACTGCATTTCAGAATTTGGTTAGTCTAGTGTCACCCTCTTACACCAAATTGGCTTGGAAAACAAGATCAGGAAAGGGCCACAGTTACACAAGAGAAGGACACCAAAGATCCTTTTTAGCAACAACAGTAAAATAGTTTATAGACCTCTTCAGAGACAGCACGAAGAGCTATGAAGTAAGCTAAATGTCTACTTTCTAACATTAATAAAATAGTGTCACTTAAAATGTGGTTGTAGAAAGTAAGTAAAGCTCATGAAGCTCATGAAGATCCAGGGATCTAGAAGCTCTACATCCATGTTGGCTGTATTGTGTAACTATTGTTTGTGGGAAGTTCTGGGACTTGAGTAACTTCAGTTTAGTTGTAGAGAGATTAGGAAAAAAATGGCCACTTGGACCGAAGTCTACTGCTTAAAGCAGTTATTAATATTTGTAGTGTTAAAGTTACTGCCTATGACCCTGTTCACAAATAAATTAACTCCATTATGTAGAAATCAGTAATACAGCAGCTTAAAGGCTACTATTATCTGAAACTGAAGCTTTTAAAAAATAAGTAAGTTTTATCAACTTAATTCTAGATGACACCCTTTTAAGTCCAAGTAAGTCAGAAGTTAGTCACTCCTCACTGCACAAATGGCATTATATAAATGCAAGTTAAATGCCTATAAAGAGTGATCAACACCAGATGTATCCTCAGACAACTGACCAGGGTCCAGATGTGGTGAATGAAGGGAGTTAAAAACAATCTACAGGATGAAAACAGTTCACAAAATGACGTAATGATCCCAGGCTCTCTTTAGCACAAAGTTGCTTAGATTATGTTTTTTCACATTTCTTCATTATTTCTTGTTCTGTTGGATTGCAAGAGGTGAAGTCACAACTAATAACAAAGAACCGTATGTTTCTTTAAACCTAGAAAAATGCTAGACTGTACTGAAGCTACACCATGAAGAAACTGACACATCTCAGATGAGTCAAGGCATATTGAAAAATGATCAAACTACTCACATGAAATATTGCTAAATCCAGTCCCACCTATTTTTCACTGCACAACCTTACCGCTGCTGTCAAGAACAACAGCATTTTTGCATCGTGCTATACACTAACACAGCTACTGTATCACTATAGAAATAAACTTTCCAAGTGACAGAGATGCTTTAGGTACTGGGGACAGGGTAGGAGACAAGGGTGAGTCTTACAGCTCATCAGGACACAAAGAAGACAGCTTTGTGTTTTACCTTTACCTTTCTCCTCGCTTTTACAGGATTATGAAAGAAAACAAAAACACATACTAGAAAACAGAAGCTAATATTTCTATTTAAGACTGTCATAAGAGATTATTTGGACTACCATGGTACAGTTTGCTAATGGGCAGTTAAGGCAGCTGTAAAACCACAGCCAGATGTGGCTCATCACTGAACCTCTACCTTAAAGCAAGCTAAGTCATGCAACATCCTACCACCATCAGCTTTAAACAACCACTAACTGTTGTTAAGTGATCAATAGCCACCTCTGAAGCTGGGCCAATGGCCTAGTGGATCTTTATTCCATTCTTGCTCTACCAATAAATTACCCTGTGTTCAACTTCTATGAGTAACAGTGTTTTAGGTTTCATTCACATCTTATAAAGAAGTCACAACATATTTCCTGATGCAGTGTCAAGAAGACACAATGTACCAGGAGAGGATTCCCCCAGAGAATAGCAGGGGGCAATGAAAGAACAGCTTTGTTCTCAATTACTTTAACTGTGGCCAAATGTGCATCATTATGGTAAGCACAGATTAAGAAAGTCAGCACACCTCCACAGGGACTTGCCATTTACATTGCATCACCAGTGCAAGAGCAAAAGATGATGAGTAACTGCAGACTTCTGAGCCTTCCTACTGGCATCATACTTATTTACACCACATGGCTGCTGTGTGGAGCACTGCCTAAAGGGGTGCAGAGGGAAGAGGGACAACAAACTGCTTCTGAAGTGATGGAAACCACACGTGATGGACTGAATAGAGCTTGCTATTTTTTCTCCTTCTAGGCTTCAGTTATTCCCTCCTCATTAGTTGTAAACCCTCTTCTAGTGAGCTAGTGACAATCTAAGGAACAAGAAAGCCTTTTTGCACAGAGGTAGCCTTTGCCTGTTTATCTGTGACAGTTTTTTTACATTTTTCCCACTACAGCTTCCTTGTGACCTTTAAAGGCAAGGAATGTTTGTGCAACCAGTTATGTTAACAATAAAATTTAAAATTGCTCATGTAGAGCTGAAGGGGTTAGTTTGCTAAAGAAGTGGGGACTGATCAAATGTGTACACTTCTTTCCCCCCTACCCCATAGAGTCATCATAAAGGACACAGATCCTTCAAGGATTAAAGCAAACAGAAACCTTAATTCTTATCCTATCAGAAAAGGAGGGTATACGACCCCTCTATTTCACTAGCCTCTTTTTTTCAGAAAAGCACTAGTTTTGCATATTTACAACCCAAATTAGATATTCATTGTGTCTGGCACAGCACCATTTTAGAATTCCAGTAACTACTTGCAAGCTGTTGAAGATAGTTACTAGAGAAAGCAGACCACGAAACCCCAGAATTAGCAAAAGCGTGTGGGCTCCTAAGAACCAGAATAAGAAAATTAATTCAGGTTCACATGGTACATTCTAAAGTTTATAGAACAGTGATATTATCTGGAATTAAGTAATCACACAAGAGTTCCCAGGATCAGCATTTCAGTGTTTAAAGTTCCAAATCTTTAAATTGCACATGCTAATACTTGACTTTATTTCAATTCTTCAAAACTTGTCAAAACATTTGAAATACTCCCTATCATCTCCAAAGAACAAGACATCTGAAGCTTATACAATGCTTAAAGATTTGCAAGTTTTCCAGAAGCAACTGGTTGTTATTCTTTCTGCATTTCCAGGGCCTTATGTATATTCAGCTATGGAAATGTTTCTGTTCCTTACAAAAGGGATCATTGATTCTCTAAGCACAAGGGAATAGACCAGCATACTAATTGAAAATTCTTTTAAATGTGTTTTTATTATATTAGCATTCTGGTTTAATTCCTTGTTGCAAAGGATGAGTATGTCCTTCTAAAGAGGGGAAACGTTCACACTTAAAGCTGTGACCTAATTCACCATGCACCTGCTTCATGCCAGACTGTACAGACATTCCTCATTTCAGCAAGTTCTACTTTGGACATATCCTTGCCATTCAGCATGCCCTAGATGGTCATAATTTAGCTGCTTATCAAATTCCAGCTCATTTTCATAGTTATTTTATTGTTCGTAATTTCACCCAGATGCCACAGATATTCAGTCTCAAACCCCCTCCACATACATATACTTTTTTATATTCTGAAAACATAAGGTCCAGTATCATCCCTTCAATATTCCATCTTATTCTGAAGGAGAGTGTAATTGAAAACAGAATTGCTTGTTAACATCAAGCACAGTTATTTTACCACTTGCTGAAACAAGCAAAAAGCAAGTTGTCCGTCAGCTGTCACAGACAATTTTTGCATAAACCCTAGAGTGAGAAACCTCAAATCACAACTTAAGTACACAGAAATACATCATCTCTGCTTAGACAGTCTGCTGAGGTGTAGCCTCAGAAAAGACAAAGAAATTGTTCAGGGCTTTATTCAACAGTTCCAGTTAAACAACTACCAGAGTCAGATTTTTCTGCTGCTGGGAATTAACAGAGAGGGAAACGCAGAGAAAAAATGCCCAAGAGAAGAGTTAGGGACCATAGTTCTCACTTTCTACAGAAAATTTATCAGTCTAGTATCTCACCCTCATGGGACTGACTGAAAACAACATGTTTTTATCATGACTCCACTGTCTGATGTGCTTACAGCTATAGCTCTGCCTCCCAAGCACACATGCACTTGCTGGATGGGAAAGAATTTGAAAGCCACTATCAGTTTATGGAAAGATTTACATTAAAGAAAACCAGCATAAATTTAAATTAATCACAAAATATTTTAGACCTTACCAGTTTAATAATCAATCCTAAAGAATTTGAAAGCTGTGCTTATACATACTGCAACCACTGCCCAGAGTGAAATCGATCACATCAGGCACAAGCAGCAGCTGATTTTCAACTTTTTAAAAAGTTTAGAGCACTCACTGTTCCAATTCATCACAACATGCAAATTTAGTTTGTAAGCACAAATACTTCAGCTTTGCTACTCACATTACCTGACTGACACTAAAATGAACATTCCTTCCAGCTGTATCTTACGATTTTCATCAAAATCTCCTCAAAATGGGATCTTTAATTCTTGTAAGCTTACTACCCCTACTTGGTTGCTAAATATGAAAAATAGTTGCATTGGCTCATACCTGTTAGTCCTGCAGCAGACTCCAAGCCATATCAGATGGCAGTGGCCTGTTCCCGCAGCCAGCCTGACCTTGCTGCTCATTCTCTCACAACCTGAGATAATGCTGAGCTATCAACTGAGCACAGCTCCTGTTCACTCACAGGTCTGAGTTTTTTTTACTCCCTCCTCTTTCTTTGTTATAAACTCTTATTGGTAAACACTGCAACAGCCAGATTCCCATAGGGAAACAGGGGGACAATGACGATTGCACACTGATCACCAAGCACCTTACTTCATTTTTAATTAAGGACTTGGAAACCCTCCCCCAGTCAACACAAGAAGTACTGTATACGTTATCAATAGCCTGTGATGAATTATAAAGTGCTCAAGAAGATCTGCAATAGGTAACTTCAGACATTTGCTTAGTTCCTAAATGGAAAAGAAAAACAGTGATGCCTTTGGCACAAGGATCATGGTAGTACTCACAGTACACCAGAAAGTAATTCAGGCATGGAAACCTACAGGGAAAAGTTACTTCAGCGATGTCTGAAAAGAAGCACAGGATTTATTACTCAAAAGATAATATTCCCTACACAAATGCTTTACTTTACAAAAGTAGTATCATGTTCTTGCCAGCAGAAATGCTGTGCTCTGAAATAAAATTAAGACTAACCCTCCACAAGGTTTCACCATTACATTGGAGACATCAGTACCCAGGGAAGACATACATGGTTTCTTATCTCCTTAGTTTCATGCTCAGCTTCAAGAAGTTCACTGGCACGTGTTTTTACAATAACAATGCAGACCATAAGGGTTGTGTGAAGGACCCATTCTGCCCCTGCACCCTGTGACAAACCAGCATGCCCAGCAAACAGAACCGGAAATAATAAGAGGTTTACTGTCACCATTTTCAGTGCTACAGCCAACACAGCAGAGAAATCAAGCAGAAGGTGATATCCAACAACCTAGAAATGGTGACAGCTTTGTTGCAATAGTCCCTGGAAAAAACAGCCATGCTTTCATCCTCAAATGAAGGAAACATTAACTGTACTGAAATGGTTTAAATGCAATTCTTATGTATTCTACTGTGAAATAAAAAAGGGGGGGGGAAATGGTCTTTTGCTGAAGCAGTTTTATCTCGGGCACGTTTGTGAAGCGAGCAAGTCCTGGCACTGTTGTTCCCACACAAAACCAAATCCATAATACCGTTAAGTGGACAAGTGAAAGAACAGTTCTTTCTCAAGTCACCTGTTGTGTGCTTGCCTCCAACTCGCACGCTAAACATTCTTAGCCCTTCATCTATTGAACTAATGCATTAATTGACAACTCAGGTCACTTGTTGCCATGGCAGAGAAGCTGCTAGGAAGACTGATTTCCAACACCAGAAGGACATGTATGCTGGCTCTGGGCTTTCAGAGAGCTGCACCAAGTGACAGCACAGTGCCATAACGGAGACGAATCCTCTTCCAGAAGGTGCTTCACCAGTGAAGCAGCACAGCTTAGTGTGGGGGAGGAAGAAACGGCAGAAAAAAACCCCAAAACAGACCTGCCCTTTATCACCCGCCCACTCCACCAGTGAAAGATCCGTTTAATACGAAGGAGGAAGAAAATGAAAGAAAAACAAAGGCAGACCTGCCCCTTCTGTCACCCACCAACACAGCTTCCAACAAGAAGATCCTCAAATGCATGGATGGAGGAGACACACCCATCCACACGGCAGGCTGGGAGGCAGATGGGGTCCTGACCAGGAATTACCTAGGACCACGACAGGGGCTGAAGAAAGCGATTGAGAACCAAGAGCACAGTGCTGGGAGGCACTTGTACTTACTGCAGGCAGATGCTAATGAGTAAACAGGCCAGTTTCTATAGTTAGGTTTAGTACAGTTGGAGATGATTAAGAATGACAGGAAATGGTTAGATTAAAGAAGTGCATGCAAGATTTCCTCACATGGTAGCTTCCTCACCTCAAATCAGATTTGGATGCTCTGAACTTTCCTGTGAAACACTGATGCTCCACTGAGCTTCCCAACACTCTCATTTGCACTCACAGCACCTGCAATCTCTTGGCAGATCTATCAACTCGCTAGTAAGAGTTTTAGGGCATTTGGCTTGTGAATGGGAAAAGCCTTTAAAAATAGGGAAGGTAAAGCACAGATCATTGCAAGATATTCACCCCTCCATAATCCACCAGAATAACTCTCCTGCCAGATTTACCACACATAAAGGGAGAAAGATGGACAGCCCAGTGCCAGCACAGAAAGCTTCTCACATGTATTTTAGCGTACTATATTTCTATGTGCAGCAAAATCTTTCAAGATTAGGAAAAAGGTTCATTTTTCTTTCCTGTTTTCTGTTCTTTAGTGACTAACTACAGCTTGCAACTATTGTCTGGTTGGTCTGAAAAAAAAACAACTTCTCAGCTGGCAGCAACCATCAGACCTAACAATTTAGATTAGATATACAACAAGGTGTAAGATCTTCAAGAACTATTAAGCTGTTTAACCTGTCTGTCTCCATTTTTAGGTATATGCAAGACACCAGCAGCCTTACAATAAAAAAAAACATAAACAGGCTTAGATGAAAGCAGCAGCTACATGCGCCAAAGGAAAGCCTCAGACAGTGTCCTGTCCCACTCCTTTTGCACTGTAAGACACTCATAGTGCTGTTCCTGCCTTCAGATATGTTGTGGGTTCTTTTTCCAAAGAGCTTAATAAAAAATAAATTATGAGCATTAAAGTCACTGTAAACTTCCATATTTTTCTAATAAAAAATAACATTAATGGAAGTGCTGGGCTTTTCTAGGCATTATTCAAAAAGAAACTGTTCTGGCAAACAGTCAGTAGTGTCCTTCTGCAAATTCTTCTCACAAGCTGTGGCTGTAACTCAGAAGCAGAACTATATTCCCACACCCTCACAAAAGCATTATATTGCTGAACATCTTGTGAGGTATGATTTCATTTTCCCATTTCCAACACTAAGCTTGCAAGAACGTACTTTGTTGCACAAATAAAGCTTTTTTTTAATTACAAAAACTATTATGCTCTTGAAATACTTAAAGGGCACATTGTGCCCTTTAAGAACTCTTTCTTTGAAGACTTTTTCTTTTTTAAGAATGAAATTCTTGTGCTTGAAATACCTATTTGCTTCTTTTTTTTTTTTCCAGAAGCAAAGTTATTATGGTCTCTTCCCACACTTTTATTTTTCAGGGCTGGTCCTCTAAGAGGATAGAAGATAGATGAGCTAACTGAAAGCCAAGCACATTATCAATTCCAGTGCCACCCAAATCCTGATTCAAAGGCTGAGTTTCACCCCACCTCCACGATCCTGCTTCAGCATTATTCAGAGAGAAAACACTGCAAGTCATGAAGCTTGCTTCATAATGACAGACTGTTTCAGAGTTAAGAAAAATATTGTGCAATTTGCTTTCTGCAGTAAAAAAAACCCAGGCCTTGTATTTCTCATACCCTCCCCTCCTCCAAATGTAGTTCTATCTCTTTTAAAAGTTCAGGCCATTTTGGTGATCTTTTTTACAGAGAGGACCACTGAGCACTTCAGACAAACATGAAAGCAGCACGAACGTACCCTGTGGTGCAGGGCTAGAAACTGCTGTGCCAGATATGCCCATGGGTTATCTTGGCAGCAGACCACAGCTACTTATCATTTAACCATGCTCTCAGATGGTGCTTCTCACTGACTTACGAAAACCCACATCCAGCGCCTGGAACTTAAAAGCAAAGGACTTAATTTCAAAAATAACTTGGTACAACTTTGACCACAATGTAGCAGCCTTAATGACAAGTTTACTTTTTTCTTCCCCCTTTAACCCTGAGGGTAACACGAAGCAAAGAAGGGAAAGAACTCAATCAACTCATCAGAATCACACAAGATTCTGTGGGTTTTTGCCAAGAGCAGACCAGCTGCACAATTTTGATTTGTAACATACAGTCCTGTGCTTCAAAATCATTGTCCTTCCCTTCATTCTGAGCTTACTGATAGTTTAGAACAGGACTGCTGTAGCAACCCTCAGTGTAGGTCTCCTGACCCTTATGATCAGGACTTACTGGCAAAAGTCTCCCATAAAAGCCTCGGGGTATAATTAAGGCCCAGAGCTAACACGCTGTCTGTACAACACATCTACATCCACTGACAGCTACTGGGAATGCTTCCAAGCTGCTGTCTTTTGCAGCATTCGGACACTCACTATCTAGCTAACAAACACAAGGAAGACAGAGGCTTCCTTCAAACACACTGAAGCAGGACATGAACTTTCAGCCAAAACAAGCTAGAAAAAAAGAAACTGAATTTAAAGAACAAGGACCTTGCTGACAAAAAGCAGGTGAGGTAAACCCCAGTTTAAAAAGTCTAAATAACCCACTGAAAAGGATTAAGTGCTGCCTTCTTACCGTCTTTTCATTTACTCTGGGGGGGAGGATGGGCTGGTGGGAGAACCCGGGGTTTGCAGCGTTTGGAGGAGGTGGAGGCAGCATCCCCGGGCACGGGGCAGCGACACTGGGACCCCCAGCTGTGCTCCACCAACAGTTATGCCCGGTCAAACCGGGTAGAGACCAGCAAGGCGGCTTTCTGCGGAGATAAACCCCGCTGCACCAACAACGCCGTCTCCCGACGCCCGCACCTCCAAAAACGCACTCGAGCATAACCAAGGCTGGTCAATATAACGGGAACCCAACGGCGGGGAGGAAGAGAGACCGGTTTTGTTGCCAAGACCCAAACCGAAGGAGCCGTGCGAGGCACGAGCAGCAGCGGCACCGATTTCAGACCCACCTGTCCATCCCCGAGCCGGGTGAGGGTGCGGGACCGGCCTCACCGCACC
>NW_009953318.1:1159789-1232895 GCF_000747805.2 Chaetura pelagica
AGAACGGGGATGGAGCTCCCCCCGGAGCCGCAGGGCCTACCGCCGGCAGAACCTGCCGACAGCTGTTTTCTCGCTGACAGAAGTTGTGCCGCTCCGCAGGGCTGCCTGGGCAGGGCGCCGTGCACGAAGGGGCCCGACACAGCTCGGAGGGTAAGGCCGAGGAAGCTGGCGATGTGGTAATGCTGTTTCATAACTGCCTACCAACTGTTTCTGGCCCCCCTCATCCAAAACAGACATAGACAGTTAAACGCAGCTAGAACCTTATTCTGTGAAGACCTGCAGCCCCTGCTTGACATCACTGGTTTGCCAGTGGCTGCTCTGCAGCCTGAAGGGCAGGCACCACAGGCTTCCCTGAATGGAGCCCCTGATGTTCTCAGCATCAGAGGCCAACCTGCTCTGTCACAATATTGCTCTGTCAAGGTCTGCACCCTCTGTAGCACTGAGCAGCCCTTGGTCCTCAGACAGGTGGAAACCTGTTTGTTCATAAACAGCTACACTGCACAGGCTGGGAAGGGGCTGGGTGTCCAGGGACCTATGTTTTAGATTTCAAGGTGTCAGACAACAAAGGTCTTTCCAGGGAATACCTTAAATAAATGTTGATTTTAAATAGACAGGGTTTTTCTGTATGGACTGGGATCCCTCTTTGCCGCCAGGCTCCACCTCTGGGCCACTAAGGGAAAACACACTTGGCTGGGCTGACCAGCCATCCTTGCAGGCCCTTCCCTGGCCTTTGAAGCTTGTCGTGAGGCTGCATGGTCACAGTTAGGTACCCATCAAATATATTTGAAGAGGCTTATGGATAAGAGAGTTATCAGAAGGCTTGTTTTTTCATGTACACACTCCTGAATCTGGTAAATGTAGGTTCATTCTATTTTAAAAAAAACACAATATATAAACATACTACTATTTTAAACCTTACCTTATGTGAAGTTTCAGTGTTGCATATTGCATGTGACTGTTGAGTATTCCCCAGTTCCTGCTCCTCTTCTGTGTTGTGATAAATGGGCAGTTCACTACACACTGGTATTATATTACTGATACTGGAGACTGCAGGGTTCTGTAGACATATTATTTGAAGTACAATAAGGTAACAGAATGGAAATAGTTGAAGTTACTCATTTAATAAACTAACACTACAATGTAGATTTCACACAAGCTCTGACAATCCTGCACTACCTGCTGGTTGTTCTACAGAGAGCAACCAGAATGAATATTGTCCTTGAGCCTTTCCAGGTACCACTTTTCTGCTTAAGAGCCAGTTACTCTGTGGGGAGACCTCTATGGTGCTTTACAAGAGATTGTACATAGAATACTTTTTCTTTAGGTACCAGTTTCCTCTGTTTACTGGAGTTCCTTCACTTCCAGAAATAATTTGTTGTATTTCTCAGACTGAGAGAAGAAGGACAGTTTTTTTTTAAACTCTAGTAATAACAACTTGGGTATTCATTCATAGCCATCTCTGTATACGAGGTCTACTACAGCAAGTAAAACAATGTTTTTGCAGTGATGTTATGCTTAACTTCCTGAGTCTTCTATCCGAATAAACTATTCCAATGCTAAACATTCCTTCATAACTCAGACCTATATTTGTGCTAACAGATGTTGTAGCTCCTATTTGGTGTTAATCTTACAGACCTAGAGAAGAATTCCCAGTTTGTGAATAAAGCAGGCAACAGAACATTTAGCAAATGTCTGTGTTTTAAGACAGTAAATTTCAGCCTAGGGATTCTCCTTAGAGAGGCATCTGGAAGCAATAGGTACATATATACATAAGCAACACAGCTTTGAATTTTATTAAAATATTATAATTCTTTTAGAGACAGACTTCATAAATATTTTGCTAAACTTTGCTAAATGGTGTTATTTAACTGGCACAGTTAGGGAAAAGAAAGCGGCTGGTAATAGCTGACTCAAAAAATATTAGCTCCAGCCTCTAGTGGGTTAGTGGGTTTTGGGTTTTTTTTTTCCTGCCTTTTTTTTTTTTTTTTTTTTTTTCAGCATATGTGTGGGCTGGAGAGGAAGACACAATAGGAAAAAAGAGACAGAAGCTGATCTGAGAACATTATGCCAAAGTGAAGGAATAACATAAATGAAACCAAAGAAGAAAAGAAAAAAAAAAACAACGATCCTTTAACAGTGGGTATTTTTGTTCTCCTGTCCTCTCAAGCCAAAAATAAAATGTGTATGTGGAATAAGAAAAATGGTGTGTTACTTTGCCTGAAAATCCAGAGCTTTAATTGCCAAACAATAGTCATTAGTTTGCCTTGACACAGGGCTCTTTGTCAAATACCACAGCTCAGCCTTTCTGGTGGCACCATTCCAATACAATCCCATGTGAAGCCTCTTTCTTTATCCTTGTTTTAATTGTTGCAAGTTATTTATAACAGATACTAAACAATGGAACCAAAAGCATAAAAAAAATTTAATAGCCTGAAATAAACCATCCTACGGTATTTTAATAACATTGGTTTATATTTTCTTCCCTTAAAATCTTCATTTTGCCTTTTTATTCCAAATTATATTCCATAACCCTTTGTCACTGGTCCTATCAAAGCACATCTTGTTGCTACAGGCTATGAGAAAGGGGATCATAGGAGAGGTGCTGTGCTACAGTACAGTTAACTTGTGTCTGGCCTGAGGAATCCTAACCTTGACCTCCAGCTCTGCAGAGGACACTGGCCTATGAGCACCAGCCAGGTCACTGAACAGCTAACCTAGGGCTCACTTTGTGTGTACCTCCCAGAGAAGAAAGGGCACCACTGCTGTCTTACTGTTATCATGGGGCATCTACAATGAGTATCAAATGTGCTCAGAAGGTCACGATATTTTACTTACCTGCTTTAGGGGCTGAAATAACATTTTTATTTATAATAGGTTTAGGAGAGACAGTGCATACATAAACTTACTTTGTATCAACATGTCAGAGCAACTCTTGCCAAGCAGCGATCATCCTCTATTTATTGTTCCTGTTCCTTTATTTTGCTTTCTTGCAGCATTTTGATCTGGGTAATGCTTCAGCTTTTGGCCTCTAGATCTGAATGCTGAAGAACTACATTTATTTATGTAGTGGTTCGGTATCACTAAGTACTAATTTGTTGGTATTATAATGTACTAAATTTTGGACCCAGAAGCATATAATTTATGTAATGTCTGGGAAATTAACTGCTATAGATGTTTTTTTCCTGCTGTTTTAGAATCATAGTTGCTAAATTACTTCCTTTCAGAGATTTCCCTTGGAAAATGGCCTGTACAGACTGTATCACTGACTTTAAATTCATATAGACTCCTTTTGTACATTAAAGCAGACTCAGTAATTTTTATACTCATTAATGAAAATAGATTATGTTCCTTACTGGAAAAGATAATCAATACAATCATAGATATAAATTAAGTAGGATTTAATTACCTCACTATATTAAAAAGCTTTCCCCTGATGACAAAATACTCCACTTGTATTGTATTTGAATTGCTATATTTTAGTTTATCAATGGTACTGACATTTGGAAAATTATATGGAAGGATATATCAGAATTGTTAGGATTTAAATCAATATATAGTCACTGTTAGCAATGAGTGTTTGCTGAGCTCTTTGATGGTAGCAAGTGGCTCCCAGAGTCATTACTGTACAAGTAGTTAAGGACGTCACTTTGTGCCGCAGAGGAATGGGAAGGCAGAAGGGGAATTGCAGGGAGCTGTGCTAAGTGCCCAGGCTCTGGTCCCTGCTCCAGATGGGAGAAGCAGGCAGTATTCTGCAGTTGTAGCTCATCATTTTTCTGGCCACATGGCCTTTTTTTTTTTGACTGGCACTACAGGTCAGATGCCCAGGATTCCACTACTCACTTGCAACTGCACCAGGGTATCACACCAGACTAGCCAGTAGCAACATGTATGAAACGTAATCCATGTATGTAGTGCTGGAATTCTGAATTTGGCTTTTTCTGACTATTGCAAGACACCTTTGCTATATAGCTTCTGTCTAATGATACCAAGAATTGCTTTAGGCATTTTTCTAAAAGGAGAAGACAATTTTTTCACAAATATATTGGTGATAAAACAGCTCTGAAAAAGTTCAAGCAGCCCTATTCTATACCTAGAATGGAAAACAAATTAGACCTTTGACTAGAGGATTCAGTATCATGCAAAACATTCCAAAATGACATTTTTTGGGTTGTTTTTCTTCTCAAGTTTTGCAGAATAGTATCCTGATAAAACTATAAAGTAATATATTCAACATCAAGCCTATTAAATTACTTTCTAAACTGTAGATTTCACTGTCTAGGATGCAAAAAGAGAAATACGTTAGGTCGTTATATATATGAGATTTAAGCTGGACAATCTTTCATGAGCACTTCTTATCTGAGAAGATAACAGTATAAATTACCAAGGCCTTTTGGTCAGTTATCAGGTTGGGCTCCTTTTTGTGCTTTGAAAACCTTGTGCTCAAGTTATTCAGATAAATATCTACATTAAATATAGTTTCCTTATAGAGGAAAATATTTTGGCTTCCATAATCCATGATGCTTCATGTTTTCTACAAAATATTCAGTATATCCGTATTTAATATGCCTTACTGCATAATCTGTTGTACCCACTGGGCCTGTCCAGCAGTGAAAAAAAACACCAGCACCTTCCACACATAATAAAGGCAAAGCTGAAGGGAGGCACAATACAGAGGTGATCATCCATGCTGACAGATTAGCAAATAGTTAGTTTGCTAACAACATACAGGGCCAGAGGCAAAGGAACTTCTCATCTGTTCATTGTCTGTACTGTGCTGGCCTATTTTTGGCAATATCTATTCCACTCCAGTTTGGGTGGGGTTTTTTTTGCCAGTGTTAGCTATAGGCTTGTCTGTAACTACTCAGAAAAAGTCTTTGAGTTCAAACTCCAGTCAGTTAGTTCATAAAACATGTAGATGTGGTGTTCAGGGACATGGCTTGGCACCAGATGCTAGAGTTAGGTTAATGGTTGGATTTGATGATCTTAAAGGTCTTTTCCAACCAAAATGACTCTATGATTCTATAAAGATAAGTTATTCTAGTCATTGTGTAGTCATCGTTACTATATTTTTAAGTACATTTTCCTTATTTGTAAACTATTTCTTCCATAAAATGACACAGAAATAATAATAAAATCATATTACAACTTTGATTTTATTATTAGTAGTTTACTATCAAGGACTTAAAAATTCTTGCTGTGTTGAAACAGAGCGGGCTAGGGGTAGGTAGGATATACACTGCCCGTCAAGAGGGAACTCTGCTGGCTACCACTGAGTATCAGCAGGCAACAAGAAAAAAAAAATACCAGACCTCAATTGAGCAGTTAAAAATGCTGTGTTTAGATTTTCATGGAAATCAGCATCTGTTGCTGTGGTTCATAAAAACAGCAGCTGATTTTGAGAAATGTGTTCAAAGCATGTTTGTTGAGACTTCACTATTATCATTAAAAAACAATTGGTAAAGATGAACTGATTTGTAAAGTCAGGATCAAATGTCACTGCACTACCTTCCTCATCATCTCACAAGATCTTTCATTTTTGACTTGTAACAATTGTTCTATATTATCTTTGTTAAAAAACAGCTTTGCTAATATGAATCTTGCAATGGCTCACATCTGTTATAAAATGGAGCTCCAAATCAAATTAATTCAAAGCAGGATTTTCTATTAGAAATTCAATCATAGGACAGCTGAGTAGGCTTTGAAATTCATTTGAATTTGTTCCCACTTCTCCTGAAGAGCAAGGAAAAATTGTTCCTGCTTCTCCTTTCCTGCTCCTATATTTAGAACTAGAATGACAAAGACCTGATCTGGCAGTCTGTGCCCCATTTAAATTAAGGAATATCAGGCTTAGAAGTACTTACTAGAAGGAATTGAATGGGTATGTTATATATATATATATATATTTATATACACACACACACACATTCCTTTTTTTCTCTTTAATTTAAATTTCAAGAATCTCAGTTACCAGTTTTTCAACTGTGCTAGACAAGCAAAAATTTGTGCTATTTTAAAAACATGAAATCTTACCGATGACAGGATAAGATCAGAGATAGAAGTTTTCAAAATTGACTGTTTATGCAATGCAAGCATCTTAAAAAGTGTGTGCAGGCTGTGTCAAAGCTACTGAAGTGTACTCAAAAATCGGGGACCGTAATTCCAAATGCAGACCGGTTTCTAAAATCTGGTCATGTCATCTGCAGGTGAAAAAAAAAATAATCTTAAACCTGTGACTGGTAACAAGCTGCTGATTATTTTGTGTATGTTTGTGTGGGGCACATCATGCAGTTTTGATCTTGGTCACAAGCCTGCTGCTTGATAGGTGCAACTGGTGCAGCCTGGCTGTAAGGTTTGGTGAGACCTGGGCTAAACACGTGGCATGTGTGGAGTTGATGGAGTTTAATGTGGACACAACCACCATCCTTCAGCTGGTAACGGGACGTGGGGCAGAGCTGGCCATGAGGATGGCCCTCACTTCTGCTGCTGCACAGAGGCTATCTGGGGAAATGGGAAAAACCCAGCAAGGCTGGGGTTCTGGAAAGATGAGGTGGTGCCAGAAGGCATCCTTGCCCAAGACAGTTAACTGCCAGCAGCAGTTCAGCATGAACTAGCCCAACTTTCTGCCCCAGCTGGCCAGGCCAGCAGCCCCCTCCCTGCTGCAGAGGGAGCCACAGCACAGTAGTTGGAGTGCTGGGGACAGGGACCACTGGGGGATAAGCAAGTAGGCTAAAGCTCTAATCTCAGTTTTTAATTTATTTCTAGTATCCAGATTAACTAGACACTCTTGTTTACATGTGACACATAAGGCTGTGCTGCTTAATTGCTGAGGGGATTGATTTTTGTGTGCTTTCTGTTGTAATGTGGATTATAGGGAAAATATGCAAGGTACAGTGCTGTGCCTTCTCCCTCTGCTACCCTGAGCCACCTTCAGATACTGTGCGGCAAGGTCTTTACTGTATGTTGGGTGCCTTTTATAGCAATAAAGATAGTATGTACTATTAATAATACTGGATTTCAAGGTCTAATACCAGGAACAGTGTTCTGTTACATGTTGCCTAATAAATATATGACTATCACTTGAAATGGTAACTATTAAAAGTCATCTCTAGTCTAAGGTCTAGCACTTAAAAAAATTCATTTCACATTTGATAACATTAGTAAACCATAATGGAGACCTGGTTAAGCAAGTCAAAATGAATTAGTAAGCATTATTTGGTTTGTTAAAAAGTTGTCTCTGATAACAACTTGTTGCAATTTAATTAGTCTGCTTACTTTATCCTTCTGCATGTAAAAACGGTAATGTCTTTCAGTAGAAATTAAAATAGTCTCAGTAGTGTTTTTAAAACAACCCACATAATCTCTTTCTGCTTGGTATTTAATAAACTTCCACAGTTCACTTTAACAAATTATCCTGGAAGAGCAACACTGGGTGAGACTCCAGCTGTCCTGTTTTAAAATAAAAATCCTTATAATCGGCATAAACTTAAATGCCTTTCTATTTGCCATGTCAGGACCAAGCTACTGTTCAGAAAGCCTCTCTGCACAGGGAAAACAGTTCAGTGTTTGAATGATATCCTGACTTAAGGCTAAAATCTCAATTATTTATATGCTGTAGCAAAAAGAATCATTCTTGTTTTTTGCTGCCAAATCCATCACTGATGGGCCTGACCTGACAAAAACTATCTTGAGAGCAGCGAACTCTGCTTGCTTCTTGCTGGCTGATTTCTGAAGCTGCATACACATTTTTTAAAAAATACACTACAAATCTGGTATTTATCTCCTGTACATCACCAGACTTTTTCCTCATCTCAGTCTTTACAGTGATCTTTCAAACTTTGCAAAGATCTTAAGAAGATGAACCTGTTGCCATCTTTCTGAAGGAATGAGAACAGCCCTCTCAGGCATCCTCCTCATCTATGGTATCAGCCATTCTCTTTACTGGGTATTCCACCCTTTTGGCATTTTCCTTCCCAACAGATGTAAGGTTGTAATGGAAGTCACTCCAAATCTCCTCCTTTTTTGTGAAACAGTTTTGAATAAATGGACACTATTCTTGTTATTGGTAGCACTTTGGTAAACAAGTAGGATCGAGTGTATCATACAGTTTCATTGATTTTCATTGGGCTATAGCTTATTTCTTCAGAAAATCTGGAAGAATTAGAATTGTATTTTTTTTTACTCCAAATAACTTTAAAATTTCCCTAAATATAGGCAGGCGAGCTTCTCAGCAATCCAAATTCTTACAGTAGATGTTAATTTGATTTAGTTTTATTTAAAAAATGTAAAATATTTCCATCCTTAAGCACAGTAAATTCAGACAGGAAATTGCCTTGGCAGAGAGCAATGAAAATGGCATGTCACAAATGAAAATCACTGCTCACATCAAACTCTTTCAACTATGTTCATGTCAGGAGGGAATGCCCCAAACAGCTGAAAAATTATATAAAGGCTTTAACAAGTGCTTGTGTGACTTGCAGAACACACTAAATTCAGACTGGAAACTTCAACGTTTATCTCCAGATCTAAATTCCTACTGTGGCTATATCATGGGCTAAAAAATCCAAGTTTGGCATTCCAAAGTTTCTTAAGTTGTTCTAAATTAGATGTCTACCAGCATAAGACAAAGATTTGTTACACTGCAGGGTTTGTGAATATGAGACTGTACCTGCGCTTGCGGGCGAGCCTCTCTGCAACCCTCATGTGGTACCTTCTGCGTGGCCTGTGCCTGGGAGACGGGACATTTGTCTACTGCCAGTTCTGTCAGGTCAGTAACTTGTCCCTTGAGAAGCTTCAAGAGTGCAGAATATGAATAGAGGAACAGGTCCCCTTCTGACCAGCTCAAATCTTTCTGTCCCTGTAGACTTCAGCATATGGAAAAGTCTCCTGGGGGGAAATCTGTGTTCCTATCTAGATGAGATCAAATGGGGAGTAAGGAAATAGTGGCATCATAGCAAAGAAGAGAGATCACACTAACCTGCTCTTTGGAGTCATCTGTTAACTCATCCCACAGATGTAGGGCTAGTGTGGTATGTAGTAACTCCATGACTACTTTTGGCACCAGCGTTGCCAAAACTGTTGCAATCATATCTCCCTGCAGTATTCAATAATAAGCTATTTTGCAAACATAATTCTAAAACTAAGACCCTAGATGTGTTGACTTGAATTCTCTTTTGTCTTCCTCCTAGAAAAGATGATGAAATGCATGAAAAACTAGCCCAACTACATTGGTCATGCTTTCCAGTAGGGAACCTCTATTTCTCTTTTGGGATATGCCAACACATTTCTGAAGTTAAGAAATAATCTAATATCTGGGTCTATTAATACCAGATTCTTGCAGACAGGGTGATAAAATGAAGCTGATATATCAGTTTGTTGGTTTTGGTTTTTTCTTTTCCCTAAGTCTCTAACTTTATGCTTTATGTATAATCTTGTAAATACCAGAGGAAATATGCACAAAATTCTGGGTTAACCCTAACATCCCACATAGCTTCTGCAGGTGCCAAGCTGATTGGACCTGCCCCTGAACTACAGCCTCAGTGGCAACAGTGACTGGTTGTAGCTACACACCCTGCTCACATTTTAAAGTCTTCTATCTATGTGCAGACATACTCAGTAATTCTAACCATCAACTAGTTGTTCTTTCCACTACATCAATATTATGCTAAAATAAGCATCTTCTTATATTGATATTTTAAGTCAAGATTTGCCCATTTTCTGTAGTTTCTCTCCATTAACATCAGCAAAGGTTTATCAAGGAGCTGACTTAGGTCAAAGCTGATTGCTTTATAAAAACCCAATGCATTTTTATATTTGGGAGCCAATACAAAACCCCCAAACTAAACACCTTCTGCAAACAGCACTATTTACTCAAAATATGCACAATACTTCCTATCACTGTAATGGGTTGAACTTCTACAAACTTTTGTGCTTAGCTGATTAAATGGAAAGCTTTTCTCATGGCAAGGTAAAAAATTTGCTTCTATCAGCACAGACAGAATCAAACCCTCAGTCTCTTACCTAATGACAACAAGCATTACATTGTCATTGATTTACTTATTTTCTTAACTACCTTGGAGATGAACAGGTTTCTTTCATTCTCTTTTCTAAAAGAGTTACAATATTGTGCTAGGCATGGGTAAACCTAGGCTATTACTACTATATTTTTATAATATCTTCTGTACTTTTGCTAGCAGACAATTGGGATATTTGATTTTAATCCAGCAAATTATTAGGAATAATTTATTAATGAATTATCCCACTAACTTCAGAGAAGCTACTTGATTTTTCTTACTAGGATTTTACGTACATTTATTCATCTTTATGGAATCACAGGGTTCTTTTTCAGAAAGATAGCTTAGGCTGAAAATGTCAAACCATTCATCTCACTGTGGACAATCTGCACCTTGTTTATGGGGAATGTTACTTGGTGCTTCCTAGGAGCTGTTGAATGTAAGCTCTAGTATTCTGTTACAAATTTACCATTGCAGCTGCAATGAGAGAGATAAGACTTCTAGAAACAGAGAATTTCCAAATTATAAGTAATTAAAAAAAATAATTTAAAAGTCTCAGTAGAAATATCCTTTTTAGATATATTTTGAGGCTTGTATTATTCATAAAATGATTACAACACATCAAGGAATAAAAACTTGCTTTTACTGTATGCTTTTAAGAATGTAAAACAGGTCCAGTTGAGTGTACCATAGAAAATTATTCACATTTTCCATCACAAACTGTAGATGAAACCACATGACTTAAATGCTGTGTACCTCATATTCATGGGACAGGATTTTTAAAACTGTCTGTGATGTATAAAACAGGCTAAAGTCTGCAGATTAAAATCTGCAACCTCACAGCAGATTTTCTGAGTATCATACCCCTGGAAAAGTTTGTAGAAATTATTATTATTATTGTTATTATTATTATTACTTCCTTGTGCTGCTGTAATGACTAAAGGGACACATGAGATTCACTCTGCCTCATCTGTCACAACTCAAAACACAGACCAGGTGCATCACGTCATCTCTGCTGATACTTAGAAAAGGCTGGCAAAAATTTTTGGGAATATTCTCTCCAACCTGTACATTTATTCCCTTCGAATCCACTTTCCTCGGAGCAGCCAAGTGCATAAGCATTTCTGGCACCGATGGAAATAATCATCTGCAGTATCACTTTTTCTCGCACATGGGAAGTACATTTACTCTCTAATGGGGAACTGAAACAAGAATTGTCACCATTCTGAATGGCAGCAACACAGAACAAATAGGAAACACTTCAAGGGAAATATTTACAAAAATAGCATACACAGAAGACATCAGCAGCTTTTATATTACGAGTGCTTGAACGTAACCTATTTCTTACCAACATTCATGAGCCAGAAGGGAGTAAAAAATCGTTGGATTAGGAAAACACTTGTTAAGAATCAGCTCCACTTACTACAGGTAATGGTAACTACAATTATGAATCGTGTATGTATTTTATATGCAGAATCTATGTCTGTTAACATAGCTGACAAAAACTATTAGAGAAAATTTTCACAAAAATTAATGACTGAAACAATATTAACTCACCTGGAAGTCTAAAATACACAGTAATGTCTGCATCCACTTGTTATTTCAGCATCACTTACTATCCCACTCACCTACTGTATAGCAATGTTGTTGCAGGGTCTTTCAGGTTAGAAACTGGGTGCTTCACATGTCCCAGTTCAATGCTGTTGCTGAAGATAGCTGATAAAAAGAAATTCTGAATTTAAGAAGAAAAAAAAAACCAAAAAACAAACCCAAAAATCTTGATGCCTTTTGTCAAATAAAGAATTCCCATTTACAGAGATGCAGTACAGGAATAGGACTGTACCACAACTGCCATTTTTCTATTGTTTTCCCATAGATCTCTCAATAAAAAAAAAAAAAAAGGCCCATATAATGGGCTTAATTTTCAGTACCATTTATTTTCAAAATATGCTTTCTCACAGTTGTGTCATGCCAGTGAAGATGACCACAACTGAACCCCATCTGTATATACAGCTCTGTTTACTGTACGTAAGCATTACACAACACGGCAAATGTCTGCACAAAGAAAAAGTCACGCTGCTTGTGTTTGGAACCAGGACAGGATCAAGTATGATATTCTACAGTAAAGGTGTTTAAATTCCAACACAGCACTCTATGTCCCACTTCTCAAGAAGTGAAAGTGAAGTGTTTGGGTTTTGGCAGTATGACTCACCGGTTTCTGAAATCACAGACTTTAATGGAAACATAAAGTTGATACACAAAACAAGATCTGAAAACAGCTCGATTGGATTGTAAGTGACAGGAGCAAGCTTTGGTAGAACTGGATTATTCAGAATAACCATCACAACGCTAACAATGAATCACTCGGGATTTACATCCCAACATCTGTAGCAAAGGAAAAGTTACCTTTAACCCTATTAGATTACAAATAAAGACAAACTCAGTCCTGATCATTTACTCTTGCACATAGAACACATGACCCGCAGTCAGATCATTCTCCCAAATACCAAGTGGTGTAAGCACAACTTATACTTCACCTGAACAAATTCCAATGACATTTTCCTTGTATAGCTCATGAACAGTAGAGTTTTAGACCAATGTTTCTGTGCAAGTGTTGTTGACTCATGACTTCCAAGCTAATAAGTTTATTTTAAGCTATGTTGTGGCAGTGTCCTGTGCACGGCAGTGTACCCAATATGGAGCAGAGAGGAGGACTCCAACCCATTGAACATGACTGCAAACAAAATCTCTCTACTTGAATTCAATCTCAAATGCTGTACAGTCTATTCTGAACTCATCAGAGGAATTATGATTGTACAAGACTCTATGCTTTAATACTAGTAAGATGGAGGTGGTGGAAAGTAAATAGTGTTAGATGAATACCCTTGATTGCCATCAGTCTGTACAGCTTATCTTGTATCAAATTTATCTCCATTGTGCTAAAAGTAAGAGAAGTTGAGGCTAATTAAACTCTTTTCTCATTAAGACAATACATTTTACAAGACTTCAAATGTTGAATCTCAAGCCTCTATTGAGTTACTTCGTGTTTGCTTCCACACCAAGATAGAGGCTTTGTTAGTGCCAGCATCGTTGTAACACTTCTCATTGGATAGCAAGTTCAGTAAGTTGGGAGCCTATTTCCCCCCTCCCTTCCATATATTGTTTGTGCTTCCTGCTTAGACCAAGTGGTTGTATGCTAACAGCCACTATAAAAGTAGCAGTTCCAAGTACATTTTCCCATCCAAGAAAGCTGAAACACAGGATGGTTACTCTATGAAACAGTAAGAATGAAGCGCGAGGCCATTTGCAGTTAAGAGGCTGCCAAGTGGAACCATATGCAAAATGGCAATCTAGAAAGAAGTACAGGAACTACAACTCTTACCCAGCCTGATATGTTTTTGAAAGGGGAAACCACCGTGACTTCAGCATGAAAAAAACACTTCAGATACTACCAATAAAAGGGTTTGCCAATTTAAAGAGATAGGTTGTTGATTGTACAAAGAATGAGCCAATGGACTTCCCATTCTTTGTTCCCCTCAGGAATGCATTACCTTTCACAAAGAAAATTTTAGCTATCAAACTTGTCCATAAATTTTGCCGCTGAGTGTGAAACCATCCAGTTAGCATATACACTATCATTTGCATATCTTGAAAACACAGAGTTAGTGCCATCGAATCTTGTGAGTGGAACGGGGCTCTCCTCAGGCCAGTTCGGGTATGACATGCCTAAAAATGAAAACAGATAATTTTTTCTGCACTGAAGAACCATAACTTCATGTGCAGACAGTAAGGCCCTTGGCAAAACTCCCTTCAATATTTTAAGCCAGTCCACTGGATTTTGTCCCAAATCAATTAATATAAATGATGTTTCAAAATCCCTGAAGCACAAATTCAGTTGTAGGCAAAAACCCTGAAAAATAAAGTGCTTTCCTGATGAAAAAACTGTGGGCATGCAGGCATGCACCTGTGCATAATAAAAAGCTAATAATTTTTCTTCTGATGACGCTCCAACTTTCCGTAATTTTCTTTTTTAACAACTATGTAGTAATATATTGCTTTGCAAGAGGAAGTTCTTGCTGTACAGGAAGTGCTCCAAGAATTAATAAACCTATTTGGGACAGGATCCAAAGTCCATTCCTATGACTGAGAGTATTTCCATTTACTTAAATGGGTGCCTTTCCTTTGGCTTCAGTGAGGGCTTGGGGATATTCTTACACCCTCACCAGGGATCCCCTGCTTAGTTTTAGGAAAACCCAGCAGTACAACTGAGTGAAGCCCAACAAAGTCCTGAGCACTCTTGTGATTTAGCATTTAAATGTGTATTTTAGGCATGTAATTATTTGCATTGAGTCCCTGGAAATTGCTTCTGTGTTTAGGCACAAGTGATCATCAAAATGGAAGCAGAGTGCTTAGCACCATGTTGACCCAGCTGTACATGCAGAGAACCATACCAGGGTAAAGATTTTCAGAAACAGAAATCTTATTTTGTTGCTTATTAAGCATTCAGCATCTGCCATCAACCTTGGTGGCAACTTTTTCTGTTACTGCATTCTTTTAACAATCTAGGCACTAAATACCCCAAAGTGAACATGAGTTAGGGGAACCTACTGGAGAAAATGATAGCTAGGGTATAGATCAAAAATAGAACGAAAGCCATGTATTAATGGCAACTTTTAAAAGATCCAACTTTTCAAAAGTCATACTGCTTAAGAATGAAAAAACTATCTGTGGTGTTAGTAAATATCTAACAATATGTAGAATATTTAATCAGGAGACAAAATGTAGGAGTTTTGGCAAGAACCATTTTTACTGTCCATCTCACCATCACAATATGAAAGCATATGTTCTTTTTAAAAACACTTGCTACATCATTCAATCAAGGTTTAGTACTGACATTTTAATAATAAATCAAAGGACGTGAAAACATTTGAGTGTATTTCAAAATGCTCATTGTTAATTCAATTTTCAAATGACTTTACATGTTCATTTACTCTGTATATAATACTTATATACAGTATTTCTACCTTCTGTATATAATACTCTGGTTTCATTCTATGATACATTAAATAGACATTTCAGCTTATGGATTCAGAATGCATTAACACCAGCTGAAATTTAGAAATGCATCTTGACAAATGAAAAATCTTGCAGATGGGTCCTATCATTGAGCTATGGCAAAAGACGCTAAGAAAAAAAAGTCTATTGCTTAAATTAGAGGTGCAGAATCTAACATACTTTAAATGTTCCTATTCCCCCCCAACAGGATAGTTGAATTAGATACTCATTAGCATTTAATATTTCCCCTGAGAATACTTCCCTGACAGTTTTTGGTGTTTTTTTTTTTACTCTATGATATCTAGTAATTTTACTTATTTTCACATCCTTTTAAAAATTTTTATTTTAAACACAGCTGCAAAATGACTAAGGGCTGATCCTGATGCAAACTTTGACATTTACCAAAAGAAAAAACAAACAAACATAAAAACCCAAAAGAAGCTTCCAAGCAAACTTTGACTGGCTTCATTCAGACAAGAAACACTGTAATTGGGTTACAGAGTCTGAGAACAGTGCAGAAGAAATTTTTTTTTTTTTTTTTTTTGTGTTGCTAGAATCTAGTAAATGCATGTGAAATTCTACCATAGAGTTTGTTTTCAATCCATGTGGAAGGGAGGGCTCGAGGGAGGGGAGCATTATTACAGTCCACGAGTGGTGTCTCCTCTTCTGAAAGCCCATCATCATAAAGTAAGGAATCGGAAGGTGTGGAAGCTGCAAGATCTAAGTAGTCCTAAGAAGCGAACACAGAAGAAGCTGGGTTAAAACACATGGCAGTGCTGGTGGTTGGGTATAAAGGCTAAACAGGCATCTGTTCACAAGTAACCACAGAGCTCACTGCATTTGTCTTTTGATAGTACCACGTGAGTAGACTCCCCCTTTTTGCAACCATGGCATCGCTGGAAGGATCTGATTTGCCAGAGCACTAGACATGGGAGAGACATAACATTTCCCTTGCTTAATTCTGCACATCAGTAAGATAACCAAGAAGTTAATTAGTATAACTAGTAGATTTGAAAAGAAATAACTATGTGTTTATGCACAAATAAACATTTTCTAAATATAGGCAAGTTGGACTTATTTTTAGACCTGCCTGAGCATCAATTCTTTCAAAGAAAGCCTATATAGGATTATAACAGTTTTAAAGTAACTCAGAATGAGCTTTCATATCTCTGTTGCTATCATCATGTAACTAAATCAGATTCAAGGAAATGCTCCATTTTTCTACTTCTAGGCTTCCTTTGGTTATTTACTCAGGGGTGCAATTTAGGAGTAACTTTTCACAGTAATTTTATTTTATTTAAGGAAGCTAGACAGATTAAGTGTAACTCATCTACATTTAGGATTGACATCACCAAAGCCACTATATGAAGTAGTAGTGCTTCCAGAAAGCTGGTTGCATTTGGAGGAAACTAGATAATTAAATGCTTCAAAATTTTATGAAAAGTTACTTTTCTTTTATGTCTGCAAACATCTGCAAAATCAGACGATCACAAAAACTTTACAAAAGTCATGTTTTCCCATACTTACCCTACTCTTCACCATCATTTTCTCTAGTTCCTTGCTGATCTCAGCAAACGTTGGTCTTTTATCAGGTTCTTGCTTCCAACAGCGCAACATCAGGTTGTACCTGTGATCCACCACAAGGTGAAAAAAAAAAAAGTTGTTAGAAGTGGCTTATGCTTCTGCTCAAATGACATGTGGAACTGAAGTTGAACTGTGGCATGAAGGCTATCCACCAGGACAGCAATATTTTTGTGTTCTGTTAAACATTCCCTTACATCAACAAGTGACATTTGCAAGAATGAGCTTTTATTTTCATGAGTCTCTATGAGTTTAAAGGATGGTGCACTTGGCTGTCCTTTATGGACTGTAGTCTTAGGTTTCTTTGATCATATGCAGGCAACATGCCAAATTTCTAATTGATTTTGTTTGCATATGACTTTGAAGAAATGTGTATGTCATCAGTGATGTGCATCTCAACCTGGAAAACTCTGCTGTTGTATCTTAAAGTTGAATTTTATTCTTAAACTGTTTACATTCTGAAAAGGTTCTGTAAAAACTTGGAAGAAAAGTGAAGCCTAACCTAAGAATGTTTGCACAAACTAACATTGTTTTGATCACTACTATTATTATTCCGATTATTGTCTTTAACCACCTTTTATAGCATACACCTTGGGAACAAAAGGGAGCAGAATTATAGCTGAGTGAGTATCTGACAAAAATTGGCCAAGTTCTGGATGTGTAATTCTCCCACCTGTATCATTCATGTTATTTTTCTAGCTCAAGTCTTTTCAGGACTAAGTGACCTAGTCAAAAAGTAGTTGTGGAAATAGTTGGCTACAAGAACAACAGCAAGCTATTGAAAAGCATTGCATTTTTTGCCCTTCTCCATGACCCCTCTCTTACTTGTGTGGATAAAGCAGAGAATGCAATTAAGAAAAATGGTCCTTAAAGTGAACTCAAAGGCTGTCAGAAAAAATTCTGAGTAAAACAGAAGAAATCTAAACCAGTCAGAAAACAATTATGTGACCTGAATTAAAAAAAAATAATAAAATCAAACAAATCAAGACATGATCAGTGATAAAACATGTTTGAGGAATGAAGCCTAACGCCCTATTGAGATGAAAAGAATTTAAGTATTGAGTATTCGCTAGAGGATATTTACCAGCGACACTTGTAAACTTTTACCCTGCCCTAAATTCAGAAACTGTTGATGTTTTTTCCCTGTATATAGTATTAAAAATATTAATTAAAATGGTAAATTTATAGTTATACTCCATGTATTTTTATAGCATGTTAATTATACTGTATTTTCTCAGCCTGGATATGGCGAAAGCATCCTTCATATGGACGTCATACTGCTTATAGCCTGGTAACTTAAAGAAAAATCACAGCTAAGCATGATCAGATCTGCAGGCTAAACATAAAATCATGCTTTATCTTCAAATACTATGGAAGAACCATAGAGAGAAGGTATTTCATATTGAGAGTGTTTTAATAAATCAGCTAATGAAATATGAAATGTCTCCAAAAAGAAAAAAAACCTGCCACAGGCTCATCAAATCAAAGAAAGCTTGTCTTTTCTAGGGTATAGATTTCTAGGTCAAGGTATCCTTTCTCCAAGGTAATGCCAGGACTACAAATAGACGGTGACTGTGGATGGAACATCCATCTCATTGGAAGAAACGCAATGTAACTTTTTAAAAAATATTTTAGCTGCCACTGCATTTTATGAAATTCTCCTCCTCCCACCGCATTTAAAAGTTTTGAATACTCAAACTCATCTCATTCTTTGACAAGTGTGTTATTTGATATCCTACAAATATTTTGGATGCAGCAGTAAGCATTGTGTTGGCAATTCTTGCCCTGTACTTTATTGTTCACTAATTTCACTATGTTCTTTTAAGCCCTATATATTTTGATTATACCTCTGTGATTTACAGAATAGTATTTAGGTGGCATTTATTTAAACCTATTAAAAAAAAATATTTAAGAGATGTTTTATGAGTTTAAACAGATTGAGAACTACTTACATTTCTTCACTGCAGTTTTCTGGTCTCTCCATTCTATAGCCTGTTTTCAGGAGGTTAAAGAGTCTTTCAGGAGCAATACCTGGGTAGGGATTGCCTCCCAAAGTTACAATCTCCCATAGCAAAACTCCAAATGACCATCTGAAAAAGACAAAATTAATTTATATTTAGAGTGGTAGGTTTCAGGAGCACAGTGTGGCTTTCACTCAACAAATCTCTTACTAGTGTTTTGAGAACCCAACCAAATTCAAGAAATTGCTGAGCTAGAAGGGCCACGCAGATGCAAACAGGGCCACCCTTCTTCCCAAATACTGTTCATTAAAAAGATTTGCAACTGACAGCAGTGATAAGGCGAGCCCTTCCTTTGTCCATTGACAAAAGTCAATTGTATCCTGGGTAGTCCCCCCTTCTCCTGACATGAGAGAGAGAGAATCCTTGCCATGGTGACTCAGCCCAAAGGCTTGTTAGTCTTCTATACAGTGATCCTGGAGGTGCCTCTTTTTTTTCTCTTGGCTACAAAGGGAGTCTAACCTCCTCATTAGCCCCTACTACTTCAGAAATAATTGTCTGAAGTTACACCAGCTGCCTCAGCCAGTTGCCAAGGGACTGGTTTGCTGTCTTGAGTGAGAGGTGGTGTTTCTTTATAGGCACAATCCATTTATTTCAGTCATAAGCAGCACCTTCAATTTAACATGGTCTGTTGGGCTGTTTCAGTGATCAGGACTTAACTATTTTCTTCTCAGATGTGATGAAAAAAAGAGGAAAAAATTTATTCCAAAAATGCCAACTGCCTAAAATGTTGTTTAACATAGAGCAAAAGACAGAAGAAACTGTTTTATGAAAGGAACAGAAGAAATGGTGATGTTTTTGACCTACTTTATTGACAAGCTAGAACAAAAGGAGATTGCTCAATGGAATGGGAATATTTAGATAAGATTAAATTAGTCCATTTTTGGAAGGCAGGGCAGGAGAAGAGAAGCAAAAATGTTTTTTGTTCGTTAGTGGAAAGCTTTTTTGAGAAACAAAGACGCTGCAAATTACTCTGAATCTGCTCAACTGCCAAAATTTGGATGTTCAAAATGAAGGAAACCACCGAACACTGTTTCACCCAAAGGATGCATCATGGGATGCATCTGGAAGCAAAATTACATATAATTTATGAAAAATGTTAGCTTTTATGCTCTCATCACTGGGTAATTTCTGTGAAAAATCTATTTTTATTAAGATTTTAGGAAGTGTTACACACCTAATGCCAGAACAAACAGCAGAGTTTAATTCATTTGAAAATTCCATCTCAAAGTATTACTGCAAACCTCACCTCCTGTCTGACTACATTCCACCTGTGCTTATCACATTTTGAAGAACAGTGGTAACCCCAAAAGTCCAGCAATAAAGCTTTTAAAATGGGCAGAGCAGCTGAAGTGAATCTCATGCTGTTCTAAGTGGTAGGCTGCTATTTTTCTCCCCGACACCACTCACTGAATTAATTTTTAATCACTCTGGCATATTCTTGAAAGCTAATGAATATTTATAGCATTTTCATATACTTTATTAATATACCTTCTTGTACCCTTTTTGAAGCCAATTATGCACTGCCTTCAGGTTACAATTCTGTGCATGATTAATTCAAATAAACTTTGTAGCATGGCAGGTTTTGTTTTTAAAATCCACCTCTTCTGCTTAAGAAGAATTTTACAGAATATGGAAGAAGGGATGAGATTAATAATTTCTTAATTAGAAGTTGTTTAGTAAATGGGCATATTGGAATAGGATGCTGAAGTGCTTTCAAATCATTATACAGGTTAAGTACTATGGGAAGAGAAATGGAAGGTAAAAAAATTCGCATTGTGCTGTTTATTGCTGAACAAAAATGTGATCAGAAAAAGCCAGGGAAGATGTGAAGAGGGTGACAGTAGGCCAGCTTTCCACTGATGTCATTGACCTTTGAAGCAAAAAGGGATTTTGTATATGCTGGCAAGTGGTATTGCTATTAAGCACTGCTAACCACTAACTATATATGCTAACCACTAACTATATAGAGAGGCTTTAGAAGGAAGAGGTTGGAAAATAGAAACAGAGCATCAGAAAAAGAGCATATTGAAATGGTTGTTGAGTATAGTAATAAATATGTTTGCCTAAAATATAACTGCACCACTACAAACAATGAATAATATCCATAATGTTTTCAGTGACTGTAATTATCTAAAATAATTATCAGTGATGCAAAACAGTACTTATAATTTGTAAGTTTGCTGCTGTTGGAATGGCATGCGTGGAACATAGCACTGGAGAGGGTTTGCTTTGCAGCTGTGTGTCTCAGTACTGCTCCCTAGGGACCTGGCCAAATCGGGAGCTGCTATGAACACTTTGATTACTCCATGTATAGTGACATGAACAGTGAAGGTCACCTCGCCAGTGAGTCAAAGGCACTGAGAGTAAATGTTCCAGGTATTTAGACCCTTTATGCCATTGTGCTGAAGTGGGCCTACAAAGCACAGAGCAGCGCTCTGTTCCGAGTAATGGGCGCATCCTCAAGAAAGCTGGTAAATCAGCATGGCTTTATGTGGAAATGCTGATCCAGATCAGGGAAACAGTAAAGCTGCACAGCAGCAGCAAGCTGCCCAGGGCAATGTCATGTCTACAAGAAATGGGGTTCCTGGGCTTAATAGCAGGCCATCAGGAAAACAAGCAGGGAGGAATGATACTGGATCCAGAAGATAATAAACAATGAAAGGGGAGGCAGTTATACAATCTCTCTGTCTCCAAACCACAGTGACAAATCTCTTATAGAAAACGAAGGAATTAAACATAAATTAAGAGCTTTCTAAAATTATTGTAACAATTCTCTGGGAAAAAAAGTCACTGTAGAGAAGCAGGTCAACGCAATGGATACTCTGAGGAAGAGAAAAAGAGAGCCAGGGGAACCTGTAACCAGACTTAAGTAAAAGTGACATTCTCCCAAGAATCACCACAATCTTTTTTCTGTTCTTACTCCAAGTAAAACAAATCAAATCAAAGTATTTGGGAAATGTATTGTTAAAGGAACTTCCAAGGCAAGGAAAATATTTTACTTAACTAAAACTGCTGTGACCTGCAGATAGAAGAGTAAAAATTGAATGCAGATAATTTTAGAAGTACAAATCAAAAGGTTCCTATTTGCACGTACTGCTATTGTCCAAGTGTTTTCTGCCAAAGTGAAATGTCATTGAGATTGGCATGTTTTACTCCCTTTCAGTTTAATGAAAACACTATTTTAATCAGATTCTCTTTCAAGGGAGACTTGGAGGGTAACAAAATGCTACCTAGCAGAAAAGCAAGCATAAATATTGCTGCTTTTGCAGTCCCTTAGAGTTTTTCCTCCTAAATAAATAATTCTTAGTTTTACAGTGTCTTCGTGGTGACTAGTCACAAACATCATTCATCCCAGAGAGAAAGAAATTAAAGTATCTGATCCTGAGTTAAATGTATATGAACACTCCTCTGTCTGGCTCTCTGCTCATCACATGTGATAACAGCTTATCTGTGGTTGCTCTGCCACCTAACCATAACCAGCAGGGAAGGAGCATATCCATTTTTAGGATCTCTGTTTCCCTAATCATGCAAATGAACTTGCCTCTTGGCACTAGAACAAAGCTGTTCCCCTAAGGTCTGAACTGGCTGTCATTAAAATTACTTGGACATTTGTAATTGATTTCAGTAGCAGTGAGGCCAGGCATTAAAATCTTTTTCACTTTTTCCCCACCCTGTCCCTTACCTGCCAGCCAAGTGTTACAGACAAGTGATGAACACGAAGTGGGAAGTTTGCATATGACCATAATCTTTAGCAAAGACTAACAATTTGTGTCTATATATTCAAAGGCAAACATGTCACATGAACAGATCCAACCCCTGTCGATTTCAACAGAAATTATCCTCTGATCATCTTTTATTCACACTTAATTCAACAGCAAAAATCTTGTGTATTATTGCCAGCTGATGTTGCCATCCAGGCTGTTCTTCATGTCTATTTGTAAGAGCAATAGCTTAGGTTACTATGTACCTTGTTGTGCTTCCTCCCTCATCTCCGTAAACAAACATATAAACCATAAAGAATGCAAGAATTTACACTTACACATCACTTTGTGTTGTATAGATATGATCAAATAGAGACTCTATGGCCATCCATTTAACAGGTATTCGACCCTAAGAGGAAAAAGAGCAATGGTGTAATTACTCATCAGAAAATTAAGTTTCTAAGTGAAAACCCAAGTTATTTATCCTGAAAACTGAAACAGATACTCTATCCATGCTCAATGGATTTAATGATTTGGCATTGCATAAGAAAAATACTGGGAATTTTTTATAAAACTTGTTCATTTCATTCCACACACTTCAGTAATCTAATTACTTACAATAAAGTATTGTGGTTTTTTCTTCCAGATAGTCACTAGTTTAAGTCAGATAAACTCAGCTCTACCCTTACCAAAGACCTTAATCCAAGGAGTTAAATTCAAACATGAATGTCTGCCTCCCCATTGCTTTTGGAAGGTGTAAAAATGCAAAAGTGATTGGGAATTATGATTAAAGAGGAAGAGCTATCTCATTTATATCAGGGATGATGTACAAATGGAAACATCTAGGTCTTAAGATACTTTTGGTTTCAGAACTGTACCTGGTTACTAAACTGAATCTACAGTTTCATATTTTCCACTGAAAGAAATTAAGTGATAAAATCTGAGAAATCTCCCGAGATACTAATGAAAATCTACCTTGACAAAACCCCTACTTGTTCTCAGGACATTCAAGTATGTATGCAACAAATGTTTTAGCAGGGTTTGAAACTTATCCTCCCTCTCTGTTTTTCTTTTCCCTGTGCCATCAGACAGATGCATGTTAGGCTCTGAACAACATCATCGTGGTGAATGTCTCAGAAGAGAAATTATCCATTAAGTACATCAACACTGCACCAAATAAAATGAAAACGCATTTCTGTGAATCCATCATTCTTAACATACAGAGCCACTGGTACAGATCAATGTGAAACACACATCAGAAGATAGCTAATGGAGATGGCAGACCCCTTTTACATTTGATCCTGTATTCTAAAAGATGTTGGTTTTTTTTCTTCCAAACTTATTTTGACTTATGAAACATTCCCACAAACTGGCCTGAGCAAACAGGGAAAGCTAAAATGAAAATTCACAGTATTTATAGAAATCTTCATAAAATTGTATAATTCTTACATGCAAAGAATTCTGTTGGCAGCTCTTTCAGATTACGTCATAGAGGGAACTGAACCAACACTGCCTATCTTAGACAGTCAACAGAAAGCAGTGCTAGTGAATGTCACAGCCTGGCCTAGGACTGACTTGCTCAGCTTCTGCTAGTGTCAGTGACAGGTGGATGCAAACAGGGAGAAAGCAGGACTTGGCCTGCTATATTTGGCACTATGTTTTTTTTCACAAGAATAAATAAATTACAAGCCTTAATGTATCTTCTCAGTCTCAAAGTTGTAATGCCTGAGCATTCCTTTTCAAGGGAGTAGTGATGTGACTCAACGAGTCATATTTGCATCAGTTTTCCTTGGCACAAGGTTGCAGAGGTGAAACGTTACCAAGTGCTGACTCCTGCTGTGAGACTGAGAGGCACCTGACAATAATTTACTCTGGCAGGCAAAAGAGATCTGAGAACTGCTCTAAATAACCTCAGGCAGGCAGGTACCATTAGCTCCTCATCTGCCTCAGCCTGTGATACTCCATTTTGATTAAGGTTTGGTACCTTTCATACATTTGGAAGTACTTGTAGAAGGCCTTTGCCTCAAGGCTTCTGCATAGAAATAATAATTCCTGAAATTAGGATCTTTATAGAAATTGCATTTTTTTCAACTCTGGGATTTTTTTGTTTATATTTTTTATTATAAATAGGAAGAGTCAGAGAAAAAAATGGAGGCTTTTTTGTTGCTTATGTTTTCAAGCAGTGTGATGTGGACCTGGATAAATGATAGGGCCCATCTCTTTTAAAAATGGGCTGCACTCTGGCTGTAAACGGTGTAATAGCTAAAAGCTTTTGCAATGAAAAAAAGTGTCATTTTTCTGTATTTACATTAACAAAACACATGCTAATCTTAAGCATCTTTCTTGAGCTCTCTAGCCTTAAGAAGTCATTTATTAGACTACCTGGCATATTGCTTTTAAAAACAGGCAGATTTCATCCCACTGTTTTCATGTTGTCTTGAAACTTTTCACAGAATCGCTCAGGTGGGCAGGGTCCTCACCCCTCTGCTCAGAGCAGGGTCAACCATGGTGGGTTTCTTGAGACCATTTCTAGCCATCTTTTGAATATCTCCAGAAACAGGGAATCTCTGCAGCCTGTTACACTGTTCAATCACTGTTACGGTTAAAAAGGTTTGTCTTCTCTTTAAAAGAAACTTCTCATATTTAAAAGAGCTGCACATACTGGCTCTGTTGGCTTCATTCCCTCCCATCAGATATTTCTACACATCAGTAAGATGGCCATGAACTCTCTTTCCTCCAGGCTAAACAAACCCAGCTCTATCAGCCTCTCCTTGCATGTCAGGTGCTCCAAAGCCTTAATCATCATAGAGATGTTTCTTTTATTTTTACTAATTTTTACATATTAGAAATAAATTGGGTTTGTTGATGAGTCAACAAAAAGAGGCAGAGGAGGTCAAGGTGACTCAAATATTATTAAAGCATTTACACATGACTGTCCCACTGATTTAAGACCATAATTTTGCTTCATTTTTATTTCTTTAAAATAGATAATAATTCTAAGTGAATACAAAATAAGTATTATATTTTCTCCCGTGCTCAAGCCCTGCAGTATAAATTAATTCTCTTTCTTAGGTGATAATTCCCACTGCTGTTTTTAATATGCAGGGTACCTTGCTCCTCTTGACATATGAATCTTCTTCATATACATCACGGGAGAGGCCAAAATCAGAAATCTTCATTTTGCGTCCTTCTGCCACCAGGACGTTTCTGGCTGCTAAATCCCGATGGACAAGCTTTTGGAAGAAACCAACAACAGCATTAATGCTTCTTGTGGAGGAACCGACTGCTGACATGTCCATCTATCCCAAGGACATGCTCGATGTTATGCTGCCCTACCTTCATTTCTGCAAGGTACTGCATTCCTCGGGATATCTGCCATGCAAACGATATCAGATCTCCCATTGTTAAGGCTCTCTCATCAGGGTTGTCCAAGTAACTTGAATTTCTGTTCCCATCACTACCCACGTAGCTTGGTCCAACTTTCCGACTTTCCCTGAGAAAACTGCGCAAGGAGCCGTATTTAGCATATTCCACGATTAAGTAGAGTGGGCCTGAAACAAACACACTGATAAGTAAACTATTAACAGATAACCTTTTCTCCCCCTCCCCCAAAAAGGGTCTCTTCTAGTCAACATACTTTTTTGAACAGTCAGGGGCTCCAGACACCTCTGCCCTTTATGTAAGAAGCACTGAGTCAGCCAGGGAATCACATAATATTTTTAGCCTACATCCTCTATACAAAGTGAGTGAGTTTCAGCCTAAATCAAAGCAGAATTCAGGCTCTTGCTTATATTCCCTTTTCTAGAAAATTTGAGACTAAAAAAGAGACACCCTTCTTACAAATCAGATCTGTAAAGCAGCCTAACTTAGAGAAACTTTAAAAAAAAATAAATTAAAATACTTCTGTGGAGTGTGTGATACTGAGCTCATAAATCATCTGCTAATTCCAGTGTTGTATTTAACGTGCCTTTCCAGAGCACTTAGAAACACTGACATTTCAATCTGTTAGTTTCTCCTCCCTATTACCCACATCAATTATATCCACTCAGTGCTTTAATGCTAAATACATTTGTCTGCTGCATCAACACCCTCCCACCCCATACACTAATGAATTATCTTGATATTTATTAAAAGCCTGTGACTCAGGAACAATTCACTTCCTCTGGAATAAAAAAATAAATTGTATTGAAAAGAATAAAAAATCCCACCCCACTGGTTCATTACCTAAGACTTGGAGATGACTCAGCCCTGAATTCTATTCTCTCTCTACAACTAGAAGTGCCACTTGCAACAGAACTGGGTGGGCAAAGAAGGCAGGCCTTTGCCCAAGGTTGCAACATTAATACGGTGATTTCAGGTTGCATAATTACAGATGTCCATTTAACATGAAGAGGAATTATTCAGATCAATTCCTATACACAACAATCAAAATTTGCTACATTAGCAGTTAGTTAATACATGTGTCTGAAAATTTTCTCTCTTCAAATATACTTTTCAATGACTCTGGCTTGTAGCAAATATTTCACAAGACGGAGACAATAGTTTTGAGACAAAGGAGTAGAACTGAGTATAAATCTAACTATACAGCTCTAATTTAACAAAAGGATCTGCAGCTGTATTTTTTGTTGGTGGTTTGTTGGGTTTTTTGTTATTGTTCGTTTTGTTTGGGGTTTTTGTTGGGTTTGTTTGTTTGATTTTATTATTTTTTTCCCCTCAAAGGGAGCTCTCACTCCCTGACTCTGGCCTCAAAGCATTGTTTTTGTATAAATAATAACAATTATGAAAACCTCATTAAATTTTAAATATAACCCATATTTTAAAATACTTTCTGAGCCTCAAAAGAATATAAAAATATATGTTGATTGGAAGAGCACTGGTAATAGATTGGTCAAATTCAAAATGGCTTCAGATTCAGAAGGTGTATTGAAGAAAACCACAGGACACATTCTTAGTTACACTGTATTAGCATTATCCCTTCCCTTTAAACATTGCTTTTCTCATATGCCCCTCATTTTTTCAGCCAGCAGCAAAACTAAATGGTGCTCAGCAATTATTAAGCAATGATTGAAACCTATCAATGGACTGCACTTTATTTCCTTGTTTAATGTTTTCATCTCAGTAACAAGCTTTGAATATTTACCATCTTGACTGCAGGCTCCATAAAGTTTGATGACATGAGGATGGTTCACCTGTTTCAAAAGGTTGAACTCTGAAAGTAGATCTCGCAGCTCACTCTGGGAAGCATTTTCTGCAGAAAGTGTCCAAACAGACAGTTGTGGTTAGGAAAGCATGACTCAAGAATTCTCTATGTATTGCTTGAAGTAGGAAATCAACCATTTCCCCTGGAATTAGCAAGAGGTTGGAAAATTTTGTACCTCCCCACAGAAACGTCCACATCTCCAGAGTCTTGCAGTCACTCATGTTAGAACCAAGTAAATGGGACTGCTGCTGTTCTGGCTTGGGAACCTGCTCTAGTCATCACTCTGCACTGATACAAATGACTACAGAAAGAGGTCAGCCAAGAATCAGCAGCTAAGCCTGTCATGTCTTGAAGATGCCATGAAATTATTACAGGCCTTTTCTAGTTTTTTAAAGCAACTTTTTTGGGTGAATCAGTGCAATCAAAGCTTCAGAAGCAAAATGATAGCCAGGATTATATGCTGATCAAACACAAAAGACTCAGTTAACTCCCAGGATACAGTCCTCCTCATAAATATAATTTCTGATGGAATAAAAATCTACTAATCTACTGGCTCACAGTTGTAGCACACATCTAGATTTAGAGTTCAGAAGCTAAACACACAGTTCAGATTGATTTTATGGGGACGCAGGTATGCAGAGTTCACTGATGTCAGTAGGAATTGTAAAACAATATATAGCCCCTGGAGACTTTCTCAGCCTTTCAAACATTTTGTTTTTGCAGAATTCTTCTGACTAACAAGCTGCCTCTTTGAATGCACTGGGGCTTGAAGACCTTCCATCATAAAGATACCATAGGTCAGAAATAACCCTTTTTCTACCTTATTCATAATCTGACACACAGAACCTGCCTGGATAGTTCTGACACAGCTATTATGAGCAAGTATTATTACACATCTGTTTAAAAAGTGTGTGCTAATACTTTTCCCTGTTCATGATAATGTTTTATTCTGTTCTATGGTATGTTTGTATCTACTGTATATTATCTTATCATCTGACCCTTCACTCATACTTAAGAGTCTGCTATCCCAGGGAGTGCAGCATCAGCTAGTTTCTCACTACTGACAGGGACTACAAAAATATGTATATTTATGTAAAACAAAAATATAACCAACACAATGAGAAAGTCTAGCTCTGGAAGTGTGTACTATGTGCAAGAGCAGAACAAAATTCTCCACGTACCATGCCTGTTTGTCTTCTGGAAAAAATAATTTGATAGTGCACAAATGGAGACAATTAGCTCTGAAGATTGTTTTTTACAAACTGTGAATAATGTCTATTTATTGATTGGCTGGTGTTTCCCCCTTTCATTTTATTGTAATAGGGGCATTTGTATCATGCAGAAGGTCAGATTTAATTCATATGAGCAAAGTGGGCTGAAAAAAATATCTGTCCGTTCCTTTAAACATCCACCCATAGCTCCAATACTATTTTGGCTCAGCTAATTACTTGCTGTTCCTTGTTTCCTACCCATGTCTGCTCTTAACCACAGATTGTGCCATGTGCACAGCTCAGGCAGGAGAGAGCTGGTATGCAATAAGGAGGAGGCTTTCTCCATTAACATGGTGGTATACATACCCTTCTCTCTTGGAAGATCAGGCAGTGTAGAGTCCCTAATAATTTGACAAACTAGCCCCTTAGCATCTGTTACAGCGGAAGAATGGGTGATGTTCCCTGATCCAAAACAACTGTCCTTCATACTTCCTTACAGAATTATAAAGACCACAGTGGACTAACACAATGTTTCTGAAACTTGAGTTGTCACATGTTAATAGTAAAGTGACACGGGTAAAAACAGATCAGTGTTTGCAGAATGACATGCATTTAGGTGATCATCTGCAATGTAATTTGCATTACAAAGGGATTCATTACAGGCTGAAGTATTACTGTAAATGTCAGATCAATTTATTAAAATAAAGTGCTTAAAATAAAGGATTACTCTTTTGCATTATCAATTCTGTCAGTTCTTTCCTTCATAATAGCTAGGAAAAGCTGAACGTTATATCTGTAACGAAAAGCAACATTTTACTACTATGTCTTGGAATTTTAATTCAGGCACATGTTGTTGATGAAAATGTGCTAGAAAATCAGTGACACTAAGTGCACAAACAAGTATTACTAATACTGTTCTATTTATAATGATATACAGGTCATTACTTGAGTATTATGGGTAATGCTTAAATAGTCTTCACTTCTGAAACTACTTAGGTCCTAGATTTACTCTATATGAACTATTGTCCTCTGAACCTCTTGCAATGCAGGCAAGCTCTTTATAAGGCCTTTCTTTCTTTGGTAAAATGATGGGATGTGCAGCATCTTTGCTCTCAAGCAGCAGCAGACATGTTGTTCGGTCTTTTTTTAAGAAACACAACCTTGCATATAATAGACATGGTAGTAAGTAGTATAACATTTTGTTTTACTTAGAAGCAGCAGCGAATGGTTGAGGTCATTCTGCTATAGCTGGCAGCCTGGCTAAAGCAATCTTCTTCCACCCGTTAGTCATTCTGAAGCTTGTTTCATTTCTTTGTCTCACAGATTCCTAGGTGCCTGATATGTAGGGACTACATTCACATCAGCATTAGTACAAAAGATGGGAGAGAAGGACAAGAGTTTTCATATCTATTTTATTTTTCAGGCTATGGTGAATAAGTGTCCTGAAGGAGCTGGTTCAAGTATTTCCACTTATCTCCTTCACTATCATTGCATGTCTAGTGAAGTCATTAGAAACCAGGCTCAGACATTAGATAAATGAAAACTACACTAGTATATAGCAGCAAAGGTGGCAAAAGCCACATTACAGCAGCTTACACCTGAAATGTACACTAATGCAGGAGACTTTCTGCTTTAGAGATCAAGCAAAAAATATTAAATTTCTTCATGTTTTTCTTCAGTACAATTCTTTTTCTATATGAAAAAGAAGCAGGTGTATTTGGGGCTGAAAACCATCAACAGGCGGGGACAAGTGTTGAAGGTGTCACATTATCATCTCAACATTATCTAGGCATACTTGTTTTCCCCTCTAGCTTTAAAGTTTTAGGGGAATCTGAACACCAGGAGACAGCACTGGGCTATTCAAACCAGTTTGCCAGAGCTCCTAGTAATTGAAAAGCAGGTCAGAAAGCATAAAAGTGATGGAATTCAACAGAAAAGTAACTTAATAGGTCTATTACGTCTCTTGACATGATTATAACATGTTCTATTTGAAAAGTTTTGCCAAAGAAAATGGTGTAGAGGGAAAAAAAACCAGAAATCTCTAACAAGCCCTTGCAATATTTCCCTCAAAGCCAAATGGATGAAATACATTGGCTATGTTAAGTCAGAGGCTTCTTGCACATCATGAATTAGAACTTGTGGAAAATTACTTATTTGGATCAATGTGATACTAGTTCCTAAAGTAGGAAGTGTTGTCAGAATATAACAGTATGCTGGAAAAAAAGTGGAAGCTGTGACAATGGTTGATTTTTACTTTCATGCTAGCCCCTCTTAAAATCCATTCAGGGGCTACAACTAACAGTTTTTGCATCATTTCAGACCCAGCTGTGAATGTACCTTTTAGCATTTTCACTGCCACAGTGGTATAGCCAGCTCTTCCCTTGAGTCGGAATGCTGTAGCCTTAACGACCTTTCCAAATTCTCCTTCTCCGAGAGTCTTGCCCAGAACCAGGTTCTTCCGAGGGAATTCCCACTTTGGATCTTCCTGCAGGAGAGAAAAGGAACCTTGTAAGACAAAGCAAGAAAGGAGTGGCTAGCTGCACCCGAAGCATTAGTGTTCAAAGAGAAAAGATTTTTCAGGAATAGGTAGTTTGCTGTACAATGTTTGGTTGCTCTTTTCATAGGTATCAGTGTATTCCTACAAAAGCTTCTGAATCCCTAGGTATTTGGAAAGTATTTTTCTGTTACTTTGAAATCACCTGCTACAAAGCAGGTTGTATAGGTAGTCTGTGGATAATGGATTATAGTTACAGGTCTGGGAAATTGAATACAAACGAAACACAGTGACAGGATAAATGCTTGCTTTCAGAACAGCTATGAATATGTGACCTTAGTCTTCACACAGAAATAAATCAGTTTTATTCACTGCATAAGTTCATAACAGTTCATCAGACACAGCAATCCTCCTCTTATGAAATTAGTGTTATTAAGCCTTATGTTTGCTAAATGATGGCAGATGTACAAACCAGACAAGAAATTACAGCACACAGAGCACAAGGTCTGTGAAGACTTCGGTATCTAATATCCAAATAGATTTTGAAGCCTGGCTCAAACCAGGACAGAAGACTTCGGTATCTAATATCCAAATAGATTTGATGTTGCCACTTGTATCATATAAGGTAGCAATGTTTGTCTACCATGTAGGTCCATGAAAACACACCATGTGACAGGCATCCTTGATACTATGTGATTCAACACAGAAAACCTAGATTAAAAGTATGACAGTGTGATTGGACAAAAATCCTTACAGTGTGGAGAAAACTCACACCTACTGCCTGTTTTGTTTCAAACTTATCCTTGTTGTGATACTATGGCTCATTACAGGGACTACAAACCTACTCATTATTATTATTGAATTACACAAAGTAAAATCCTATTACTGTTAAGTGTACAGCTACATTTAGAAAAAAGCATTGGCTCAAATCAGGCCTAAAATGTTACATCATATTAAAACACAACAAAAACAGAAGATATGGTATCTTCAGTTCCTTGCCTGTACAGTTTCTGTTTTAGTTATTTGAACTGGATAGATCTATTAATAGATTGCATTTCTGTGATGTTTACTGCATGGATAAGCAACATTCTTTAGGAACAAGTCAGACACAGAAAAGAGTGTGCAAAATGACATCAGACTTACTGGTATTTTAAAGGTATCTACAGACACCTGGTTCTCCATGGAATCTAAAGAAGGCCGGCGGACGTTCGAGGAAGAATAACTAATGGGGTAGGGCTGGGCTGGGCGTCGGAACGTCATTTCTGCAGAGGCAATAGGTGGCTTTGGAGAATTCTTGTGGTACCGATGGATGAAATAGGAAGAAAGCAGCACGGAGATGATGAAGGACAGCAGCACTGCCCCTGCTATCACAGTCTTGCACACATCATCACATAGTTGCTCTGTGGACCAATAAGAGTTTCTTACAACTTTGCTTGTTGTCTCCTACTTCTGATTTGGCAGCGCAACACACGCAGGTGTGACAGAAACAGAACTCAAAATAATTTAAAAAACCCAGGAAAACCTAACAGTTAATTCTCAATGAAATTTGACATTTTGAAAATATACCCACTGCACCTACCAATTCTTTTTTATTTTGGACACCAGCAGCTGTTTGCCTAACTGTATAAATGTAAGGACAGGCAGCTTGACCCCATATTCCTTATCTTTATAGAGGCTAGTGCTGACACTCTTCTTTAAGACCCAGCCTACCATATATTCATCTTCTGATACCACTTATCTGTCTGTAGACATGTGACTGCATTTTGCCTGTGGACAACAGTTTATGCTAGAGCCATTCAACCCATCAAATAAAATCTTGTTTGAATGTGAATTTTATTCATTATGTCTCTTGTTAGACAATAAAGAATATTTTTCTCCAACTTTTTAGATTATAAAGAGAGTTATACTATTTTTGCTTTGTATTTAACAAAACAATGATTTCTCAAAACATTTCCTAATGTTGCAACTGCTTTTAAAGTAATATGCAGTTTTGTCCTCCCCATTTTCTACTTCCCCTTCTACTTTGGAAAGTACGTTTCTTTAGGTTTATGTGCCCCTAGACAGCATTTGTAGGTAGTTGCTTCCTGAAGAAACTAAGAGATCCAAATTCAGTCCTTATACTATTGTTCATCAGATAATCTTGACTCTAGACCCATAGTTAACGTAGCTACATCTGCAAGCTGCACTTCAGAAATAAGTAGAAACAGCACAGTATCTTCTAGAAAAAAAAACCAAAACCCAAACCAAGAAGCTTTATGCTTCCTTCTTTTTTATCTTAAGCCTACAGAAAATTCACTCGAAAGAGTAAATTGAGATATATAATATAAAATATTATATATCTTATAATATGTAAGATGTATTTATATCTTAGATATATAAGATATATATGTAATATTATAGATATATAAAAACAAGCAACCCAAACAGTATTTAATCCCCATCAATCTTTTTCAAACAACTTTGTAGAGCTTTTCTATTTAAAAAAGGTCAACGAGAAGAGTAACCCACTTCTAACACAATGGGTGCCTTCTATCTGACATTTTGAAGCTGAGATTTTCAGAAATGCTTAGGAGACTAGAATTACTTGGAAGTAGTAGAAGTCATTATTCTAATTCCCCAGCTGTCTTTGCAAATATAAGGTAAGTCTCACTGAAATGCAAATGCTGCTGGAAATCAAAGGACGACCAGTCTGTCTGTCGTGGTAATGGACAAAAAAGAATCTTTATCCACGGATAGAGGTAATTCCCCTCAGGAAATTTTAAGGCTCCATAATATAAGTCAATGTGTCAGTTCCTAATTAATTTTATATTAGCAGTCTCTGACCAAAAATATTGCTTATTAACATGTCCGTAAGTTTAGATTGTTTTATACACACAGATGGTAGATACAGAGGCAAAGATTAATACGAGAACAGTACATAGATATTTAGACTTACCACTGATATCATCTTTCTCACAGTAACAGTTTTCTCTTGGGAAGCAGTAACAAATCCCATGTCCTGACTTAATTCCAAGATTTCCAGTGCCTTTCCCATGACCACCAATAATGTTTCCACCTAATCAAATACAGACACAAGCATGATCCTCACATGTAGTTAAAGGAAAAAAAAATAGCTCAAAGTTTCCTGTGGGTTGACCCTAGTATGCATCTGAAATTGGGCAAGGCAGCACAGTGCAGCGATGACAGGGGCTCCTGAGAAATAGGAAAAGTCTAAATTCTAAAATTTCTGACATCCTGAAATGAGGAGAACTTGGACTGCCATGATTACCAGTTATTCACATTATGGAAACCTGAATTAAAATGTATCTATAATAAAAATATAACGGTTCACTTGGCATTGCTTAGTTGGGATACTTCCTTAATTTCCTGTACCCCTTAAAACCTTATATAGATTCCCATTATTTAATGCCAAACATCTGCCTCAAATGATGGCCTCATGGCCTTCCTGACTCAGTTACTTCATAAAGCATTATGGATCTGTATCAGTGGGGTCTTCTTACATCTTAAAATTCTCCCTAAAATATCTTCTCTAGTCTACTTATTTTCATTTCTCTGTACCATTGCCTTAGGCATTTTTTTTATGCATGATGTACAGGTCAGTGGTATAGACCAGCAGTCTACAGACTTGAGTTCTGTTCTGGTACTGATGTCAATTTCTACTTACCTTAGAACAGTCAGCATACTGTTCTAGACAGCATTTGTTCCATTTTCAAATGGAGATAAAAATACTTATTCAAGTCTGTAAAATGCCATGGGATAGTCTAGTGAAAGGATTAAGCGCCAAACGTAAATGATAAAAAATGAAGCCTTTGTAATCTAAAAATTGTTTGTTTAATATTAGAAAAACAGTGCAGCAACTCATACAGAACTACTCTGGATTTCAAGCAGGAGTTCTTAATGCAGAATGGCTGAATTAAATAACATTTTTCCCACACATATTATAAAAATCACCTTAATTGTGACATTCGTCATCCATAAACCACCTTCAATCACAAAGAGCATTCTATACGCAAAAAACAATCAGATTCTGCAAGTTTAGCTGACTTTCAAAAATATCAACTAAATATATAATAAATGATTAACCCTATGATAAAGGGATTCAAAAGATGAACAAGGTATTTTCAACAAAGTCTTCCTTTTAGTTCAACTTATTTTGCTCCATCATATCTAATTCAATAGCAGAGTGAATGACTATTTCTTTTACACTTCTTTGGATGTGCTACACAAATTGAAGAAGAGGATATTTTTGGCAATGTGAAGGCAAACACCCTTTTTGAGAAGCAGTGAAACAGGCACTTGACTTTTTAAGCAAAACAGACCAATGTTGACCATTTTTCTAGAAAGCCCATACCTACTCAATTACATGAGTTACTGCTCTCTATACTGACACTTGTTGTTTGAAGAAGTATGGAGATTTCCATGCTTCAAGAGCATTTGGAAAAAGAAAAAACAGTGTCCTTTTATATCCCATACCACACTGAAATTCAGAAAGTAAAAACTGGCTGCTGGAGAAAACTGCATACAATGTTGAACTACCACTGAAAACTAAGACATGCAATGCAAAGTAGAAGCATAAGCAGTGAATACTTTTCTATTATCAAAAAGCCAAAGTTTAGAGGAACCTACAAATATCAGGCATTTACAAATGTTTAACTAGATTGGCACACTAAGACCAGCCCTGAAGCAGTTAGTTACTACAAGAAAGTATCTTGCTTAGAATGCAATTAGGTTGTCTCTATTTGATAGGCACAGCTACAGCACCAGTTGTTTCAGCTGAGTGCCCTGAATGTAATATCCATAATGTTAGCATGAGAAAGCAATTTTGGGAGTCAAGTACATAGCCATCATAATGACAGATGAATATAAAAATAAGTATTTTAGCAACTGTCTGTACTTAAGGAATATGCTTATCTTAAAACATCTGGGGCTTTTCTATTTATCACTTGCCATTCCCAAAGAAATGTCCTCTGCCAGTAGAAGTTGATAGAATTGTACTCCCTTTACCTCTCAGCTCCCAAAACACACTCATTTCTTTGTCTGTAAATATATTGAGTTTGGGCACCAGCCCAGGTTCTGAACTGCATCAAATCATGTATAAAATTATCCAACTCAAGCATTAAAAATGCATACATAACGCCTTGTAGGCTTGTCTTGCCTGCTTCTATTGTATCATAAGACAGTGTTTCTTTCAGGCTTCTGTCAAGCAAAACATCTGATGCTGCGTATGTTGCACATTATATATTTTAACATTGCAGGCTCTGGCACAAATATTTCCACTTTTAGAACAACATCTGATTCAAGTTATTACCAATAAAGAATTCTTTTCAGATTATTCAGAAAGTTACTTGCATTCACTTCAAGCATCTCTGCCACTTTAAGGACTGGTTTTTATGCACTCCAGTGAAATAATTATCTTTCTGATAAAAGCCATTTGCAATACACAAACCCATTCTTGCATGTCAGAAATACAAACATGTCTCTCTCTTCATTCATTTTATGGCAGAATATAAGTCCTGGCCTGTAAGAAAATACTAGTTTCTTTAAAACTTGGAGTATAAAGTGCCAGATCCAGAAGAATTATTCAAGAAACACCTATATCTTCATTCATGAATTAAATATTGAATTCTGTATAAACAGATCTACTTGAAAGTACCATCTCATAGAAGACTGAAGTTACTCAAGTATAATAGACTTATTCTATCCTTTATAACTTCAGGGTGATTTGTGAATTACCAGGTATAAGCAAGTGAGTGAGTGGAATGCAGATGTATTAGTGAAAAAACACAAATGCATTTCAGTTCTTCTCTCATAAATGCTGCTCATATGAACCTCTGCCTGTATCTTCAAATAGATAAGGCACTGGATTATCTTGATGGTCACCTGCCGAATAAGGCCAGGTGCATTTCTCCAAATAATCCTTTCCAAGCACATTCATTTTAAATTGAAATTTGTTTCTTTTTATTTATTTAAAATTGAGTTCAAGTAGGCATGGTTTCTATCATAGTATGCTGAAGTTTGGAAATACAGCATTAACTTGCCTAAAACCTATAAATACCTCCACTGAAAAACACCACCCGTGAATTAAGAGGGGGAACAGCATAAGAAATAGTGAGAAAATCTTATCTTTCCATCACTGTCAGCCAACAGATGTCAGCTGACTAGCTTCAAGAAGAACAAGATTAGTCCCCACAGTATTAACTCTCTTGTGTGATTCAAATGCAGCTATAACTGCAGAGATGGTAAATATGCTGAGCTTATAAGAATATGTGGGATCAAGAAAGTGGAACTTGAACAGCAATCAACAGTGACATGGAAAAGGCAATTCTAAAACACTTCCATACTTGTGCAGTCCTGGGGACACACAGCCATATCTTTGCTCTCAATCACATCACAGATGCCATCCGGACAAGTCTTGATATTCGGGGTGCATGTGGAATAGTTTGTGGTGATGCCTGTGAACACAGGAACAGAGAGCTGAAAATACCAGGAGGCTTTGAAGGACAGCTGATTGCATCTTAGTGCACACGTTGATCCAACAAAGACCAGGTCACTTTTATTTTTAAAATAAACACTTGTGAATATCTATAAATACCATCTGCTGAATTAACAGGCAAGACAACAGCTAAAAACAACTGGAAGGAATCTGGTTTTCACTATTTCCTGCATTGTGCCTTTACAGCCTTACACAATTTCACAGATATTTGAATATTAAGGTACAAGTAGTCCAAAAGAATTTGTGATACTCATACAGTTTGAAGGGATAAAGCATCAACACAGAGGCGTTGTTCTCTAAGAGTCAAGAGTACTGTCACCCATCAGATCTGTGCTACAGACAACAGAAAAGAGAGACAGCAGAGTCACTGCTTCTGTGCTCACTGTCAGCTGGGGCATGCCTGCTCAGAAGCTCATCGGCATGTTCCAAACCTAATTCATGATTGCAGAGATTATCATCTTGCAAGCCCTAAGTAACTTGTTCCAGTTATACTGGTGCAAAACCAATTCAGTACCTTGCATTGTATGCATCATGTTCAACATTAAGAATGACCAATCCAACTTAACAGCATTTTCCTTCCTAGCGCATGTTTCATTTGGGTATTATGATTAATCTTTTTAGCGACAACTTCACTGTAGTTTACAACACCCACTGTCCAGCCAGAATAAATCAGTTTGTATCTATGGAAGTAAAATGCACAATTATGCCTAAACTGAAGCTTAATTTCATACAACAGAAAGGTACCTTTTCCACTTCCCTGTCTCCACTGGCATCTTCCTGTTAGCACTCCCAGGCCACCACACTCTTCGCATTCAGCGCGGTGCTTACTCACAGCACAAGAGTCAGGGCAGTCCTCCTGTGTTTTCAAAACTGTTGGGAAGAGTGTTTGCTGTCAGTTCAGGACGGGAGATAAATACACAAGCAAGTCAGCTCAAATCAGATACAAAACTTTATTCTTATGGGTAGATAGTAGGGAAATAAATATGAAGAAAAGAGAGAAAGACTGCACACTGACTGACACACTTATCTGTAAACTTAAATAACAACCAGGAGTCCAGGTGTTTTTCTTCTGTGAAATACAAGATAAACGTGATGGCATAGTTATCTTTGCTTGAAAGCACATCGTCAATGCCTGGAACTATAGAATACACTAACATACTGACAACAGAAAAATGGGGACCATAATTACTTATAGCTTCATACAAAACTTTTAATTAAGGGAAAACAGTACTTGGACAAACACAGTAGTAGCTCAAGGAACAATAGCTAGAAATTTGTGCTTGCAGACAGCACAAGGCTCTTGCAAAAAAAAATAAAAAATTCCACTGCAGGCTTTTCTTTCTTCTCATCCTTGGATGTGTTTAAAAGTCATCTAGATGTGGTGCTTGGGAACACGGCATAGTGCTGGGCTTGGCAGAGTAGGGTTAATGGTTGGACTCCATGATCTTAAAGGTCCTTTCCAACCTAACTAATTCTATGATTCTGTGATTTTCCCTCTAACAATTCACTGTTGCCACAGGAGCTGTGATACGACACAAGAGAATGGACGCAACTGTCAGGTAGGATTGCAAGGCTCTACACAAACTGCAATAAGGTTTGGAGAGAAGTTATTACATTTCCAGTGTAATCCTCCTCTGCTGTGGCTGTTGTAGAGTATTTCTTATGTTCTGCCCTTACAAACTTTACAGTAAAATGAAGTCAATGCAATTGCTACATGAATGTTAAGCAAAATTGTTTTTTAAAGTAATAAAAATTGGAGAGAGAAGTGACGAGAAAGATGATAGAATAACTGTGCTTTGGCCAGATATTTGTGGGTTTTATGTATGTGTGTGTATATATAGAATTTTTCTTCCACAGGGTATGTGAAATACAAAATAAAGGTCGCACAGACACACATTCTTCTAAATCAAATATCATCATGATTATTAGGAACTGCATATGACACACCATTTTTCCATGCATTAGTTCTTCAAACAAATATCTGCTACAAGCAGGTCTGAATTAGAACTCCATCTGCAACCTTTGTGAGCTTGTAGCTCAGGCTCATGTTCATTGTTAATACCATGAGTTTATAGCTCACCCTAATAAGGCATCTTGTAACACTTGTAAATCAAAAATAGCTCTAATTGACTCAGGTACTTACAATTTCCTTCCAATACAACAGTAAGGAAGGTTTTGGTATGTTTCCTGCTTTGCTTGTCTGTAGCTTGAACAGTGTATTGTATTTCCTTGCAGTCGGGTCTGCGTAGCACAGAGGAATCATTGACATAAAGGCTTCCATATTTGTCTTCTCGGCCTTGAAGTATGTTGACTGCATAGCAGCTCACGTTGGGGGACAGTAACTTGTAGCTGATATTCACACCACGGAATTTCATGCAGTTTTCAATGCAGATCTTTCCTATCTAGGCTCAAACACCAAGAAATAAATCACAGACAACAGAAACAAAACCACACATCTAAAATATTATATGCTTCCCAAAAACACCTGAAAGAAAAGTAAGCATATTACATCTTGCAGTTCAGTGTTTATCTAGGGTTTTACAGACTTGGTATTTTACTACCAATGCAGTCCTGGCATGCTTCACATGCGATTTTTTTGTCAGTAAAAATTAGAAGTAAAGCATTACCACTGTCTTCAGGCTAACAGTGAAAAGGCAAAAAACCTTGACTCAGACTCAGTGATATGTGGCACATACTGCTGCTGATGGTCAGCAGTGTTCAGTGAGAACAAGACCCCGTGATTTGGGAAACTCTGAGTTCAATCCCTGCTCTGTTCCAGGCTGATCAGTGAGAAAAAACTTTGGTTTTGCTTGAGAAAGCAAACAACTTAGTGTGAACAAAGCAGAGACTCTTCAAGTAAGACAGAAATAGAAATTGCTAATACACAATTTTTGTTAAATTACAGTCAAAAAGTTTCTGGCCAGCAGAGTTCTGTGAAAGCCTTAAAAGGAGTAAGAATCTCTTTGTTTCCCAATGGCAATTTAAAAAACATTTTTATCTAAAAATGAAAATATGTTGTTTTGCCATATTTAAACTTCTGCCTGACAGAATATTTATGCTAGAGTACTCTTCAGTCTACAACAATTTATCTAAGAAGTACAGGAATGTGAAGCCCCATCTCCTGTTCAGCTCCTACAGGAACTGATCCAAAGCTCACTTTGCTTTTTCCATTTACAGGAGTGGGATTCGGATCATATCCAGAGGCATTGGCTTTCCTTGCAGGGGAAACTACAATGTGAAGGGTGGAGTGTTACTTAAGGGTACTTGGTGATGAATTCTTTTCAAATGCTGCAGTGACGATGTGTTTTCAAGTAAAACCACTGCTGGTAAAAGCAAATCTGTACATTTCAGTCTTAGCATTCCCATTAAAGAATGTAAAAAAGCTAAACCACCACCACACTTTTCTTTTCACTAAGACCTCTTCCTATGAAACTGGTCTATTTCAAGTCCAAAGCTTTTGCAGTCCTGGAAGTATACTTTGTCATAGAATAGCCCCCCTTCATCTAACTTACTCCCATTCACATCACTGACTGGTCACTTGGCACCAGTTGCTGAGGTTTTTTTGTTGGTGGTTTGTTGGTTTTTTTTGGATAGCAGGATAACATACAAAGACTATTAGAGCAATCAGAAGCTAGGCCATTTCTTTCACACTGTCTCCTCTCTACAGCATGCTGGGACTGGCAGGAAGAAAAAGAAGTAAACAAAAGACTTCAACTATTCATAACTCTGTCTAGACACAAGGTCTAGACAGGTCCCTTCCAGAACCACGTCATTTCCAGCTTCAGAGCTGCTGCAACCAGCAGTATTTTGCAACAGCTTAGGTGGTGTTTCTTTGAGGCAGCAGGAGAACATAATGATGTGCCACGGCATTAACCTTTATATAGAGTAGATTAAACTGTCCTTTCTGCTTACTCTATCATAACTGCTTTTTTGATTAACAGAAATTTCCTGCAAAGGGGATGGAGAAGACCCCACACATTTGGGGTCCCTGAAGAGCAACTTATCCTCAGAGTAACACATGGTCCAATTTTGCTTTCTCTGTATAATCTGAAGAGAAGCTAAAAATACCCCCTCAAGAAGTTTCTACAAGGAAGATGGGCTTTCTCTTTTTGCCTTATTCCACTAGGTAAAGCCCAAGCTTGTAATTTTGCCCTGCACTGCAGGTTCTTGAGTGAGCACAGCTCTTAGATACAGCAGAGCAACACCATGGGAAGGAGGTAGAAACAGCCAGTTCCTCTTTCTCATGAGGATGATTTAAAAGGGCCTGGAAATCATGTTTAACACCAACTCACAAGGGAGGAACTTACAAAGATGCATTTTGAAAGACACAAAATAGTTAACACAGAAATACCATTATCAGAAATAGGAACAGAAAAATCCATCTTTTGAGCTCCAGAGTTTAATAAAGTCTAGATAATGATAACGTTCCTCCTCGCTGAATTCCAGGGACATTTGGACATATAACCTCTCTAAAAATCTCAGCCAATGTTATTCATCATTTGTCTCAGTAAATGTCAATAGAGCTTTAAGTCCTTTGGTAAGTTAAATGCCACTGGGCAAGCCTGTACTGTTAGGCCACACTTCTGTTATTCAATTCATTTAGCTGCTCAAATAGACAAATGGCATCAGCCCAGCAGTTAATAATTTCTTCACAGTCTTGTGTTTTCCTTAGGGCAAAAGACAGTTCAGCCTTCATATTGATTTGGCCCAGTACTTTTCCTCACTGCTCTGGCACATCACAGCTAATTATGCAACTTCAATAATGTAAAGTGCTGTGGACTAAGCTACTTCCAGTGACTTGTGCTCCAACCTGAGCACACTGTACATTCAAACAGAGCCTCAGAAGTAAGTGGATGAAACTGACTTGAGACCATCTCCAGAGCCAGAATGCATTTTGCTGGTTATGAATCAGAACAAAATCTCTTTATAAATTTGTGTTTAGACAGCACAAAAAGAGATCTCATCCCACAGACCTGGAAGTCCTCCTTGCCAGATACAGTCTTCCCTGCTACTACTGCCACCCAGTGAAACTGCAGTTAGTGGGGAAGCACTATTGTTTCCAGAAACCATAAAATTCCCATTCAGATGTTTGGCTGTCCTGACAACACACAAAACCAGCAGTTTTAAAAGTTAACTGGTTTGTTTATTTTTTTTAATTCTGCAACTAGAAAACTATCTACTCCCAAAATTCAAACAAATGCTTTCAGACAATGTAGGGTAGGGTATGCATAGATTAATAGGGTTTAATAAAATTTAATTGGGAATTCATTTGTTCATAGTGTTACTGCATGCATATACTTATATGTAAAAATCTGTGTGTCTATGTATACATATATATATATATATACACACAGACACATGCACAGACAGATAAATCAGTCAATAGATACTCATACCCACTGAGCAGCTAAGTTTCTACACTTTAAAAAATTACAGTCATGTTGTGCATACATACAGTTAGGGCCCATTTCTGGATGCTAAGAGCTAGAACATGAGTATCTTACACACCTATTTCTTTTAGAAAAAATCCCACTGTTTCACCCTAACTCCAGGGAAGAGTTTTTTACCTCACTGAGAGCAAAGCTTTCACAATCTGATGCTACAATAAACCCACATCTAACATATAAAACACTGTGATCTGTCCAAAACGCATGGAATATGCTCTTAAGTTTGTAATGGACTGCAAATTTAGAAGTTGCAGCCATAAGGTATCATAAAATGCTGTGAAGAAGCAGCTGTTTGCAGGGAGCCCACTCTGTGAGAATGCTTGGTATGTTCTTATTTAGGATATTCAGTGCAGACTCCGGGTAAAATGTTCCCTGACTAAGCAGTAGCATTATTATTGGCCATGTAAGGCCTGTTCCATACCCTGAAGAGCTATCAGGCCACAGTGTGTTCCATATTCAGATTAAATATAAGAACACACAATATATCTAACTTTCCTTTTTCTTCCTTTTTACAATTAGCGAGAGTCTTAAAGATTTAAAGTTAAACTTAATCCTTCCTTGGAAGTCTTTTAATGAATTGCTCTCCTGTGCAATTGGGATGATCATATTTTAGTATCAATCCTCCTCTCTGCTACAAATACAGCTGCAGTTTTATAGCTTTATTTAGTTATCAGGTATACTTTCCACCAGCTCTTCCAAAATGCCTCATCACTCTTGTTTTTAATACTCATTTTCATAACATTATTTGAATTGAACTAGTTCCTTATTAATGAGTTCCTTATTAATGTACATGCTCCATAGGAATTACATTGTGATTTTCACCTGATTAACGTCAACCTGTTAGAAAGTGTTTCTGGAAGACAAAATGCTAAGGTAGTCATTAAGCTAAAATGAGGTTTAAATTAGGAAACATTAATTACCAACTAGCCATTACCTAGAGAAAAATCATTCATATACTGGAATATACAGAGGTGGGACAAGCTTTTTTTTCTGCTCCTGATACTCTTCCCGTTATTTGTGCTTAAGCCACTCATGGCTGCAAGTCCATCTGTCTCCATTTCTCTCTATTAATACTTCCATGTGTAGCCCCTCTTCTTTATTGTGTGATGGGAGAGAAACTGTTCAGTTTACCTGATCTCCACAGCATCCAGCAACAGTCATGTTGATATCACATTTTTCATTGATTCTAGTTAAACCGGCTATAACCAACGATTTAGTGCATCTCACCCCAGTGATCTACCTCCTAACCTCTGTCTCTAACTGAGAGGGAAAAATATAACAACAACAGTTCTTACCTGTGCAAAGCGTTCAGCATTTCTATCCACTGTGAACTGGTAAGTCGTGTTGGGAAACTGAATGCTGACAGGGAGGATGGAGACATTGAAATGAAGCATCACTGATCTTTTCGGGCCATGAAATTCTGTGTCATTCACCAAAACATCCAATGGGAAGAAACGATGCTCTGTGACTGAAATACTTTTATTCAGTACCAGTTCTGCAAAGGAAAATATTCATCTATTACCAACCCACATTATCTGCTAATGTGTATTTTGATATTGCCATCCCAACAAAATTATACATATGAAAGATATGCTTTACGGGAAACAGAAGGCAAGTTAAACATGAAAATATGCTCCTATGGAGTTATGCTCTGAGTCATTAAAGATGTTTGGAGAGGTCCCCTTCCTTTCTACCTACCATGCTGAAAAGCCTTCAATCAGAACCTCTTGCTTATCAGTATACACAACATTATTCCATATGCTCCCTATCTTAGGGATGCAACAGCTCCGTATTTTCAGTACACATTGAAAACTTAGCATCTGCTTAACTTACAATTTCTCATCTTTCTTTGGCTCAATATTTGCAAAATGCTTGAGAGCTTATTGGTCAATTACTAACAAGCAACTTCTTTTTATTTGAAGGAAGAGACCTTACTGTACTCATGTTGTGTTCCCCTCACTTGGCTGCCATTTGGGCTGAAGTGGATTTCATTGAAGATGTGCTCTACCCGAAATGTTTCACTTATCCAGGGATCATCAGTAATGATGGTGCCTGTGTACTTCCTTCTGCTGCTTTCAAGGGGATAAATAGGCGTCGTGTCTGCATCATAAACCGTTAGTGATGCGAGGACAGTTCCCTAGAAGGAAATCAGAAATTATGTTGCTGAATCACCTGAAACCTTCCTCCTCTGATATTTGTTTGGAAGATGGAAACATTGGTCAAATAAAACAACTTTCACTCAATCCCACTTCCATTCAAATTCACTTTAAGCTTCAGGTTACCACCATCTCACACATATTTGGATCTGAGTTAGGAGCTTCAGAGATGGCAGTGAAAAGGGAATTGTCTTATCATGATTTGAGTCTATGTCTAAATACAGTGCCAAACTTTTTGGAGCAGGAAATGGGTACACATGCAGAGCTTGATTTTTTAATTTTTTTAAAATCAATGTTATTCTACAATACTACTACAGAAATCAGGTAAGCAATGTGCACTTAAAAGACATGAAACACATTCAGGCACATCAAAATCATTACTTAAATGACAGAAATGGTCTGGGTTGTCTGACTTTCACCCTCTCTGCTACATTGCTGTTCTCTTTCTGGACACTGAAGCCACAAGGTCTTAAAGATTTTTATTAGCAATTCTGTTTTTTGAAGTTTGTTTAGTTCTTAGTAAAGACAGAATGTTTCCAAACAAAATGCTTTTTATCCCACTGCAAAATGGCAGCAAAACTCACTACGTTCTGAGCAACCTGGTCTAGTGGGGGCTGTTCCTTTCCATGCAGGGGGGTTGGAACTAGATGATCTTTAAGGTCCCTTCCAACCATAACCATTCTATGATTAGCAGGCATATAATTTCAGAGAGAATGTTTTACTTTATGAATAATTTTTACAAGACCTTCACTTTCTACCATACAGAGCTAAATGAAACTCCCAAATCTCAGTATTTTCAAAAGAACAAAGGATTTACTTTATGCCCAGGCAAATATGATGCATTCATAGGTGTCAACACTTGTTCTAGTCGGGAGGTGGCAGCAAACTCCCAAAATCATTCTATTCCCTTCCAGAGAGAAATATGAATAAAATATACTTTGAACGGAAATTTGACGACAAAAAACTATTTTGTTGTTATGAAACAGAAATCCTATTACAAAACCACATCATCTAGGCCCTAAAAGAATTGTCTTCTCTATACCATTACCTTATAAAAGGTTGTTGCTCCAGTGGGAAGAGCCAAAGAGCCCACCTGTACACTCCACTGAAGCGAGGGGTGCACGAGTGCAGGCAGCACACTCGGAGACCCCCAGAGAAGTTCAGGCCTCTTGCAAGATCAGGTCGGGGCGGTGCGGAAATAGTGGGAGGGCACTGTTAAAGCCAGATCCTGGAACTCTCTCTTAACAGCCTGACACTGGAAACTTCAGCACCTTTGCAGATGAACTGTGTGTCAGCAGAAGACCACAGCTTCTCCTAACTTTGTCTTACTGGTACAACATCCTAATAAATGTTCTGAACATAGTTCTGATATCTTATCTAGATTTGCCTAAATGGGAAGGACACACAGATACACTGACTCTAACAAGGCTCAGTTTTAGTCACCCGAGGGAAGCAACTCTCTAACAACTACAAAGCAGAGCTCAGCATGGGGAGTACAGCGATCCTGACCAGTCTCAGCATCCTGATCTCAGGAACTGCTCACGTTTCCTTACACACGTTTATATCCTGACTACTGTTAATTCGGGGTTTGAATAAGATATAACTGATTGCAGGGAGGAATTCTACATAATCAGCATTTTACAATCACAGCTCTGAAGAGCATGGTGTGGTCACGTGCCTTACGATGAGAACCCACTACCCAGACCATCACCCTTCTAAGTCATCATGCCTCCCACCACTGTGCTTCTACTTCAGGGACTAGATAAAGCAGAACCTTACCTCTTTCCTGTTGAACTCCACGACAGCATCTGCAGTATCTGTGCCATTGGGAAGGAAGGGAGGAGAGTCATCTTCATCTAATACGTTGACCAGGAAGGGCACCTCAACCTGCATCTCCCTGAAGCCCTCTCTGACGGTACATTTGGCAATCAGCTCGTATCTCTCCCTCTCTTCCCGATCCAAGCGCCGGGTCACACTCACGCTGGTGGTGTTCTCGTTGTACCGAAAGGGCAAACCTTCCGCTGAAAGACACAGCCACAGAATCAACAGGGACAATCCCCCTGCCCCAATACAGGGCTCTGATAGGTTTTTTTCTTTAATACTGTTTTGCAACCAAGTCATTCCATTTGGACATCATCACTGCATGATAAAAGGCAGCCTCAGAAGTGGAACAGATGAAAGCTGGGGGGCTATGTTAGGGCAGGCACAAAATAAAGACTTGATGGGAAGATCCTACAGCCTAGAAGCAGCACAATTTAAAGCTCAGGATATTCTCAATCTGTTCTCTGCTCTTAGCAGGTACAAACTTCTAAAACAAATATTTTCCTTAGGGAAGGAGATAGTCCTCCTTCCCATCATCTCTGTATGTCTCAAAGGCAAAATCTTCAGGCTCAGTTCATGTTTGCAAGCAAATTTCCTTTACAGGGGCAGTTCAGATGACCTACTACACAAGAGATGTTAACAGTGCAGCTGTTTGTTGCTGGTACACGAGTGGTTCAGTTCCAGTTTTACCTGCCAGGAGCTGGTAGGAAATGCTGAGATTCTGACACAGATGATGAACTGAGGGCAACTGGAGCTCATGAAATATGCCAGGTGGCTTATTCTCTTTGATGTGAAAGGAGAGATCCATTTCTGTGAAGCAAAGCTGCCTTGCTGTCAGGGAGCTACAAGCTGGTGCAGTAGCATTGATCAAGGAGAGCAAAACTGTGGTGCGTGTAGCGGAGTCGCATTCCTTCTCTTGGAAAGGGTGGGGTGAAAGGAAGACATAAAGCATCACCTTTGATAATGGCATCCAGTTTCCTACAGCTTCAGAGAAAAAACACACCAGAAGAAATATTTTACAGAAGACAATCCAATGCTTCTTTTACCCATTTTGTGCTCTAGTCCATTATTCCACAAAACAAACATATGATCTTAATAACCCCAGTAAGCCAAAAAACTATAGGTGTTACCACCAGCTCTACACTGTAGAACCCCACAGAACAGTATCAAAGTTGTTCTGTCTGTAAGGCACTAACATAAAACAGGCCACTATTAGTAACCAGCTTTTTGATAGGGCTGGTTTTTGGAAGAACTAGAATGAGGTGACAGCAGAGAAAAAGTGTGCAAAATGGCACAAATATTCAGGACAGACCCACAAAAAGTACAAACTGTAATGTAAGTTACAGCATTCTGATAGTTTATACCAGTGGAAGATATAGGCCAAATTATTTATAAGTAGAGTATAAATTGCTTTATAATTTCAAAATATAAAGAGTTGCGCAAAAGATAACAGAGAAGTTAAAATCAACCTGCGGCATCTAATACAGCCCCAAGCCTTCATTATTTTTATTACCTTAGTTTGACTACAGACAAAATGATAGCATTTCTGTACTAGATCTAATTGACTTTAAAAAGATGCTCTAGGTCACTTTGATCCACATGAACAAAACAAGACTCCCAAGTTCTGGACAGCTATTTGTAACTGAACAAAGAAAGAACAAGAACACCTATCTGATATTCATGAACACAGAGTACCAAAAATGCAGAAAAAAAAGGGTGAGATAACAAGGACTTAGCACTTAAAAAATAAAGCAGAGTCTGAAGCTGAACATTTAAACATCAAGGAACCCAAGTCAAAGGGCAGTGTTGATACATGGCTCTTGCAAACTCAAGACTACAGACTCTCCAACAGAAGAATTTCTGCAACTGATCTCAGCAGTATGCCATTAACTCCTCACCCATTTCCTCCTCCACCATCTAATGATACCTAATTTCCTCATAGATCAAAATCACCAAAACCAATTTACTGCTAGAGCATAAAAGAAGGAGAAAAACTGAGATAATTCATTTCTGTAGTTCAATGGTAAGCTTCTCTAACAGAGCCAAACCCCAAAAGAGGGAGAGAAATACACAATTATTTCTTCCCAGAGCTGTTTGGTGTTACATGCAAATGTACCTTGCGAATCCATGTTACTGGGGTTCAAGGACAGTTTATATGAGTTTGAACTAAGGTAACTGCACTGGTCTGGGCACTAAGCGCCCAATATGAACACAGCAGAACTGGCTTTGTTTGCATCAGGAGAGGAACAAGATGCAAATCTCACTGTAAAGCTTTGAGCTACACAGCTGTGAAATGACGAAAAAAACCATCTCAAACAATTCAACTTTCCCGCTGTATTTGAGTCCACAGTGTGAGCAACTGGATCTGTCCCAGGTCAGACTGCTTTGGCATTTGGTTACCTGCATTGGCTGTGGGTTTTGTTGGGTCTGGTTCCTCGTTTTAAAAAAGGCAGATGTGTTTTCCCGAATTTGATGCTCATATACTGATGGATAAAAGTCACTGTTTAATGTACTTGCTTTAATAACAGCCACTGCAACAAGAAAAGCTAGTCCTCTCATACTTACACAGCATGTTAAAGTCTTCTCTATCCAGGCTTTTGCTGAGGTAGAGAAGCCCTGTTTTTCCTCTGATTTGAAACCAGTGATTTTCATTGGATCTTGCTCGAGAAATTACAAGATTCTGGCAGAGATGAAAGTGGGTCTCTTCTCCATGTGAATCCTTCAAGGCATGGATGTGCAGGAGCGGTGTGCCTGCTGGCTGATCAATGTAGACATTCTCCAAGTACTCTTTCCTGGGGAAGTAGAGACCAAAGGCAGCTGCAAAGGAAGGCACACAAGAGAGGTGCTCCCAGTTAGATGATTTTTGCACTGGCATTTTCTTAAGAGATACATTTCCAAAGAACCAAAGGCTTCATTCTCTAAGGATTTAAGAAACATTAAAAAATATGTGGAAAAAGGCAGATCCTCATCTGGTATAAATAAATACAATTTTACTGCACTTGAGTCAGGGACATAGCCACCAAAATTTTGGCCTGTGTTTTAAGTTCAAGTTAAAAAACCATCTGCCTTTTGAAAGCAAAACTACTTTGCTGTAAACATGGCCTAGTTTAAGCAGAACACTTAACCAAGCTCTGCTTGCCAGATTTTACTTAAGTTCATATCTGGAGCTTTCAGCTGTAATTCCATTATCTCACAGATTATATTCAAAGAAGGGAAAAAACCTGTGATGACATCACACACGTTAAAAGCTTAAACAACCTGTTGTGAGGAAACACCAAAATGTATCAATGGCTCACGCTTTTCCTTGGATTACACAAAACCTCTCTTACATGGGAGCACTTTTGTGGCTCCCTTCCTTTGTCACCAGGCCAGCACGTTATTTTTGATACAGAAAATGGGAGTTATTGAAATAAAACTGATACAAATGTATTATAACTATTTTAAATATGACAGATGAGAAAGCTGAGAACTGACTTGCCTGCAGTGGAGAGGGAAACATACATACATACAATACAATGGCTGCGACTGATGCATTGTTCTCCAATTGCTTTTCCATCTCTGATATTGCAGACATCTACCTTTACTAGGGCTCTGCTGCCCCTTGATGCCTTCAGCTGATCCCATCTTACCAGGTCACTTTGCAATGGCCTGTCTACCCGTTTTCTAGCTTCTGTTCCAATTCTACTGCTTGCAAACATGTGGAAAAGCCTGCTAAGCAAGGAAGGTACAAGTTGAGCTCCCTGCATTCAGGCACACTGAAATACCCCAAGTGTCACTCTTGTACTTCACCTGCACTGACAGTCAGTACTTGCCCCTGCACAAGAGAATACTTGCAGACTGCAGAATTATGCATTATATTATTTGATTTGATAAGGAGTAAGACATATAAAAGGCTCTCCCATCTGCTGAACAAATGAAAATAATAATTTCCATATGTTACTAATTGAAGACTATTTTAGCTTAAATCAAGCCAGATAAACTGGAAAAAGTGGCAACACAGCAGTAAAATAAGGCATGTAATGCCAAAATGTCTTCAACATAGCATCAGGCTACAGCATGTACTTATTTTTCTGTTGTTATTGGATCCATACACTGTTCTACTGAATTGAGAGGACCACTAACAAACTGTAAACAAGAGACCTCTAATTTCATTTGGAAATGCCACAGAAACCACTGTACCTTGCAATGTTTCATGACATCACCAGTATCATGAGATTTTCAGAGAACCATTATTTTTTCTACATGTACTTTGCAATGCATGAATAAAGCGGTCAAGTAATACAGCAGGTCAATTTGCGCCGAAGTAATTAACTCAAAGAAAAGCTAACAATAGTATTTCTGAGAGTTTTAGAAAAGCATGAACTCCTGATGTCTACTGTCTATGAGAAAACTATTCTGATTCTGGTACTATCATCATCTTTTTTTAAGTTAGACTCCTGAACATTTGCAATAAATTTTTCCCATCCCTCTGTCTTTTTTTGAAGTGCAGGAAAACCTGGTGAATAGGCAGTGCTAGAAGCCCAAACAAGATGGTTCATTAACAAGAGGGATAAGGTGACATCCAAATAACAAGCCCAGTCTCAGTGCAAGCAAACAGATTTCCTGTATTTTATATAAAATAGTGATTCTAGAATTATGAAAACTTCTGCATGAAAATCTGAACACTGAAAATTCACTGCCTAAGACCACAAAATTACTTTAAGGCCACTGATGCATACAAATGAGGCTTACGCAACATTAGCCACAGGACAGAGCAACATTTACTTCCTTATTTCTAAGAGGGGGGTGAACACTTCTGATGCAAGTGATGCTGTGTAGTCACCATATCAAACAGCACACGGAGCAAGAACATGAAGTCTTCTCCAGTAAAAGGAGCGTATAGAAAGTAGAATATATGCAAAAAGTATGGATGTGTAAAGTGGGAAATAGGAAAAGAGGGAAATTTGGTATTTTGAGTCACAATTACTTCTATCCTTGTCTTAAACAGGTGTTTTAATCTTGCTATGCCCACACAGCTAATACGTATGTAGTCATGTTTAATAAAGCATATGAATAATTATGACAGATATTGCCATTCAAATGTCTGAAACTTGGAGTGCAACTACACCTCAGCAGAGGTCAGCATCCTGACTGCTCTGCATTTGAAAGAAAATGTTAGTATTTATGCTGCAGACTCTCTGAAATTCTTTGGCAGTGGTTCACAGGAGCACTCTTCTACATCCTCAGAAAAAAAGGGAGAAAAATTGTGTAATACAAAAATTTGTTGGTAGGTAACAGAAATGCAAAATAATGTTTTGTATTTTGAAAAGAGAGGAGGATTCCTCCATAAAACAATTTAGAATTCACATCACTAATTAACCAGAAATGGCTTTCATAATTATAAAAGACACCGTAAGAAATTATGAAAAGTTGTTGTAATAAATTTAAGAAGAAGCATAACCTCTTTCTCCCTGTTTCAAACCTAAAAGCTGATTTAACTCAATTCTGCCCACCAAAAATGTCCTATATTAAGAACAGCACCTAAGGATAAAGCTGTAAGTGATACCAGTGGATATGGCATACTTCTGTGTTTTACTTAGAAAACAAGTATTTCAAGTGAAAAGAGTTTAGAACATTGTAGAAACTTAGATGGCAAAACAGTTAAAAAATTAAATAAATAAACTTAGCCATGTAAGTTAACGCTGCTGATTTTGAAATTACTGTGTTTTCATAAAGTGGTTTGTGTTGCTCTTAAAATCCATTTCAAGCACTGAAAGAGACAAGAGGTATGTAACAGACTTGCCTAGGTCACAACCACACTCCGCATATAAATCTTTGGATGCTGATTTTGAAGGAGACCTTTGAAGTAGAAACACAGCACTCACTTCTCTGAGCTGTCTTCATTCCTTTAAGCCCTAGTAAGTTAAAACCAGATTCAATAAACTTGCCATCTGGCAAGTATGCTGCTGGAGGAAGAGGTTCTAATCCTGGCCACAGTTCCTTGTATCCTTGGAAAAATAATCATCTATTTCTAAGGACTTGTGCAAGCTTCCTGTGGAAGCCAGATGGACTTTTTATTGAATCTGCAGTTTAAATAAAGAGGAATTGGGATGGTTACCCTCAAAACTGATGGCTAAAGTACTTTTGCTTAGAAATTAAAAGTAGAGAAATATTTTGCATTACAACCTTGAAATACACCATGAGAAGGTTGTGTTCCCTAGCATACGTGAGAAACATGACAGAGAGTGAGCGTTGTTGAAATATTTTGCAGCCTCTGATTTTATTTTTTTTAGAAGACTCTTCAGTTCTCCCATATTCTACAATCAGTGCAGAAAACCCAGCAACCTCTGATGAATGAACAATATTACTTGATAATAGCATATCAGTAACATACAGAAGAGAAAAGTGATCACGTTTAAGCGGACCTAATGCTACTGACTAATAGCTTCTACAGGAAATAGATGCAGTTATGACAGCAGTTTTCTAGCTCAGGAAGGGAAATCAGATAAAATGAGCATGGAGAAATGAGATTATACATACTTTGAAGCCTTCGTGATTGCCTTTTGAAATAAGGCAATTTCTCATGTGGCTTTTCTCAGTCATGAATGATTAGGTAAATAATGTCTTTTATGATACAAATTGATTTTTTTTTGGTACAAAATTTTATGTAGAAAACCTCATGTTTCTAGAGCTTTTTATGCTTGCCACTATAGTCTTGAGTAGCATTGGTGGACTTAGTCTTGATGAAAACTGTCAACCTGACTGTAGCATCATTATGCTCTTGCAATCAACCACAATGATGAAAAACATAATTTAACTTTTAACTTAAAATGAAGTGGCATGAAATTTTCTATTAGTGTAGAGGAAAACTGCACTGAAGACATTCTCCTGAACAATATTTGTAACAATCTTTCTAGGTACAATTGCAGACTCTTGAAAAATCTGTTTTGAGGCGAACTATCCCCCAGATTTGCTCTGTTAAAAGGATGCACTTAGATAACCAAAAAATCGTATCAGCTCTATGTGGATCACTTGCAGAGTCTCAAAGCATGCTGGAGATGGTGAAAGAGGAAAATCAGCACAAGGCAGGGTCACTGGTCAGGAGCATCCGGTTGCCCTGGTCCACACGACAAGAGACCCATTCCCAACACCCTCTTCTGAAGAGAAGCTGGTGCCAGTTGCAGCAGTTGCTGAACTGCCAATTAGTAGAACAGAGCAGCTTGTTTGCTCTTGAACCTGGCACTGGGAACTTCAGAGTGAAACCCACTAAAGTGCTGAAAGCATTGCACAGTTCAAATTCAAGGCCACTTATCCAAACCATTTACCTCAAGCTAAGTAAGCAGGTGTCTTATGTAGCTCATAGTAAAAATTCAAGGCTTAAATGACCACTGCTTGGTTTAAGTTACACCATGTATTTGAATAAAAGGCTTGATTTAAAGACTTGAAATGACTGAAATCTAAAACTTTCTCTAAAGTTTCCTCTTCTCACTAAAGTAATTTTGAGTTTCGTTACTCATGTAATCTGAAAATTGTCTCTAGCCTAAGTGTTTGCTACCTTCCACGTCCTTTTCACCAGTTCAGCTTACAAATTACACTTTTTCCCAGTAGATTAAAATGTTCATGGATCTCATGGTGCCTGCTGAGTAAACATGCATTTAAAAACTCAAGAACTGGTTAGTGTTTTTAAGAAAACATAAGAAAAAAAGCATGCGCAAAATGGAAATGGAATGAGGGTTGTTTTTCATTCCGAAAGTATTACACTCACATCTGACAATATTTACTCAGAGCTTCCTGACACTGGAAGACAACACAACAATTAAGAATGGAACAGCCCTCCTGCAATCAAAATCCTTAATCAAGAATTGACATGCATCTCCAAGAAAAGGGGTATGGTTTTAATGCAATCACAGAATCTTAGGGGTTGGAAGGGACCTCAAAAGATCATCCAGTCCAACCCCCCCTGCCAGAGCAGGATCGCCCAGAGTACATCACACAGGAACGTGTCCAGGCGGGTTTTGAATGTCTCCAGCGAAGGAGACTCCACAACCTCTCCAGGCAGCCTGTTCCAGTGCTCTGTCATCCTCACTGTAAAGAAGCTTTTTCTGATGTTTATGTAGAACCTCCTGTGTTCCAGTTTGCACCCATTGCCCCTTGTCCTGTCACTGGACATCACTGAAAAAAGCCTGGCTCTGTCCTTCAGACACTCACCCTTAACATATTTGTAAACATTGATGAGGTCACCCCTCAGTCTCCTTTTCTCCAAGCTAAAGAGACCCAGCTCCCTCAGCCTTTCCTCATAAGGGAGATGTTCCACTCCCCTAATCATCTTCGTAGCTCTGCGCTGGACTCTTTCGAGCAGTTCCCTGTCCTTTTTGAACTGAGGGGCCCAGAACTGGACACAATACTCCAGATGTGGCCTCACCAATGCAGAATAGAGGGGGAGGAGAACCTCTCTTGACCTACTAACCACACCCTTTCTAATGCATCCCAGGATGCCATTGGCCTTCTTGGCTACAAGGGCACACTGCTGGCTCATGGTCATCCTCCTGTCCACCAGGACCCCCAGGTCCCTTTCACCTACACTGCTCTCCAGCAGGTCAGCCCCCAGCCTGCACTGGTCCATGGTGTTGTTCTTCCCCAAGTGTAAGACTCTGCACTTGCCCTTGTGAATTTCATCAAGTTTCTCCCTGCCCAATTCTCCAGCCTGTCCAGGTCTCACTGAATGGCAGCACAGCCTTCTGGTGTGTCAGTTTAGTGTCATCAGCAAACTTGCTGAAGGCACACTCTGTTCCCTCATCCAGGTCGTTGATGAAAATACTAAATACTACTGATCCCAGTACCGAACCTTGAGGGACTCCACTAGTCACATACCTCCAACTAGATTCTGTCCCATTGACCACAACTCTCTGACTTCCTCCTTTCAACCAGTTCATGATCCACCTCACTACCTGATCATTGAGACCACACTTCCCCACCTTATGAGGATGCTGTGGGAGACAGCGTCAAATGCTTTACTGAAATCAAGATAAACCACATCTACCGCTCTACCATCATCTATCCACCTAGTAATTTCCTCATAGAAGGCTATGAGGTTAGTCAAACATGATTTACCCTTGATAAAACCATGCTGACTGCTCTTGATGACCCCCATGTCCTTGATATGCCTAGAGATAGTGACAAGAACAAGTTGTTCCATCACCTTTCCAGGGATGGAGGTGAGGCTGACCGGTCTATAGTTACCCGGGTCCTCCTTCTTGCCCTTCTTGTAGACTGGAGTGACATTTGCTATCCTCCAGTCCTCAGGCACCTCACCTGTTGCCCAACTTACCAAAGATGATGGAGAGTGGCCTAGCAATGACCTCCGCCAGTTCCCTAAGCACCCACAGGTTCATTCCATCCAGAACCATCGATTTATGAATGTCTAGATTGCTTAACTGATCCCTAACTCAATCCTCATCTACAAAGCAAACTCCTTTTTCATCTTGACTTCTTCTGGGAATTTAGGGATCTGGAGCTCCCAGGGAGAGTCTGCAGCAGTAAAGACAGAGGCAAAGAAGGCATTCAGTACCTCTGCCTTCTTTCTATCCTCTGTCACCAGGGCACCCACCTCATTTAGCAGTGAGCTGATATTGCCTCCAGTGTTAGTTCTGTCTGCAATGTATTTGAAGAAGCCCTTTCTGTTGTCTCCTGGCTCCCTTACTTGATTTCCTACCCATTGGGATGCTCTCATCCTGAGCTTGCAAGAAGTGGTCCGTGAATGTTGACCAACTATCTTGAGCCCCTTTACCATCTAGTACCCTGTCCCATGGGACTTCTCTTAATAATTGACTGAAGAGGCCAAAGTTGGCCCTGCAGATGTCCAGGGTTTAATACATTCTAGTTACTCTCACACATGAAGAGCAACTCCACTGCCTTGCTTCGCTCACCTGTCTTTCCTAAAAAGGATATAGCCATCCATGACCACATTCCAGTCATGTGAGCTGTCCCACCATGTCTCTGTAATTGCCACCAGATCATAACCCTTAAACTGTACACAGACTTCTAGCTCCTCCTGTTTATTCCCCATGCTGTGTGCATTGGTGTATGATAGCCTTCTCGTTGTAACATACAGGATTTAATGATAAAACAGATGAACATGGGAGTCTGCTGTTACTAATCCCCCATTTGTTGCACAATATCAGATTTCAACAAGCAATTATCTAACAAGTTTAGTTTTGTGTTCCTGAAATAATTATCTTTATTTTTTGTTGAGTAGCCATTATGTTCCATTACTAGTATTAACGTGCCCAATGTTTGATTCATCGGAGAACAGAAGCAGCAAAGCACTTGTATATTTTAAATTAAAGGACTTGTCCACTTAATGTTCTTCTAGCCTGTACAGAATTAAGAAATAAATTCACCCTCATAAAGCAAAATGTCAGTAATTTAGAAAAAACACTGTCACTTAATAGAAAAGTAGCATGCAACAGCACAGCTAGAAACAAGGCTATGTGGATTGAATACCTTGCAAGCCATTGAAGTGAATATCCACCGTTTAACACAGGTTGGTCCATCCCATGCTTTTGCCAGCATTTAGAGAAATGTTGCTTCAGTTACAAACAGTTTAACAAAGAAAACAATTTCCACATTATGTGCAAGGAATCACTCCAACCTTTCCTTCTGTTCAGTAGCAGGATTTTAAATGAATCCTAGAATCATCACAGAATGTCAGGTTGGAAGGGACCTGCAGGATCATCTGCTCCAACCGTTTCAGGCAATACTATAGTTTATATGAGCTGGCTCTGCAACCTGTGAAGCTGAGATTTCAAGCCATCCAATGTGGGGGAATCTACCATTTCCCCTGGGACACTATTCCAATGTTCGATTGTCTGATAAAGAACTCTTCACGCACAATTCATCATTACCCTGGGACTCATTTAAAGGGTAATAACAGACAAAGAATTATCTCCAATCACCAGAGATAACCAGTCAAAGAATTAATATTCACCAGGGCAAAACATAACCATGGTTTAAACAAAGCACCCTGAAAAGTCAAACATCTCCAGAGGGACCTCATGAACAAGGAACAGTTCAGGAGCTCAGCTCCTGCCTACAGCTCACAGCAGAGTGCGAGACAAGTTTCCTTTTTTAAGCCGAGGTGAGAGTTTCAGTGTCAGAACCCACAGGCTGGGGAAGAGCTGGTGCCACCCAGCACCGCTCTCTCATTGCCTCTCCCTGAGATCCTTGGCTGAACAGGTGGTCACTGGCACAGCCTGTGCCAGACAGAGACACAGCACCAGTGATGGAGGAACCCTAGGTCCACCGTGCTCCTCTCCATTGTCCTGCTTTGCCAGGCAGCAGGGCAGGTCACCCTCCCTAAACCACCCCAGGCCTATTGTCTCCACTGGGGGCAGAATGCTTCTTGCACAAACACAACTATTAGACATTTCTCCTGGTATTGTATAAAAAAATCCAGCCAAATTTGGCCATCAGCTTGTTGAGGTTAGGCTGCATTAGTGCCAGAGGTAAAATTCCCAGTGTGTCAGAGTCACTAGAACAATGATAAATAGAAGAACTGATATGCACTTAATTAACTAGCATGCCTTTAATGTGGCTCAGCAGCATGACATTATTTATTTTTAGGTGTGTTATTTTTAAGCTGATCATTACAAAATCATAACAGATGTGATAGGAACCAGAGAACATAAGAATCTGTATTAAAGTGAAAATGAAATTAATTATTTTCTTATTAAGCTGCTTGCCTGGACCCCAAGTTAGAGTGGACTGGGGGAAGATCACTGCAGAGCTTCATAGCAGAATTTCCTGTGAGTATGATCAAACTTTATGGAGCTGCGTAACTGCTAAGTTTCACCTGTTGTGTATATTTAAATATAGCACAATTGTTAAGAGAGTGATAGAATGAATTTCAATAGCAGCAGTATCAGTGGAATACATGTGTTTTACAGAATCTGATACTTTCAGAGGAAATAGGTCCTTACAAAGTGATGGTAAACAGAAACAATACTTAACAAGAATATATTCCAGACCTGTTAAGCTGGTCTGCTTTCAGTTAATTGCCTCTCTTGTGATTTTCCTCACCAGATTCCCAAGCTCATATTGAAAACAGCCCTGAATTTTAGACTGAAAACATGGGAATTATGTAGATACAAATATTAAATACAAGAGCTCAGTTTACCACCTTGATTAACCTGCTAGTAAGGAAAATGAGAATGAATTCTACAAAAAATTATTAAAATTGACCTGGCAAAGCCAAAAGACGAATCAGACAAAAGTTTCCTTCCTGTATCAGGCATTTTGAACCTAAGTTTTTAAAAACTCAAGATCAAAGACAGATCCTAAATCTGTCAGAAAGAAAATATTTCACTTGGATTTGTGAGAACTGTCAAGATTTTTATTTTGTCTCAATTCATGAATGGAAAATGTGTGCAGCATGGTATCTACCAGAGAACGGGACAATGCTTTTACTAAAGGTCTACTTAATAGTTCATTGATGCTCAGCTTAGAGGTCAAACCTGTGCCTACACTTACCTCTCAGAGCCTGCACTTCCAGTGAAGTTTTAGAAACTCACTTTCGAACATCGTAAGTGGAAAAAAAGGTGAGAAACTTCCTTTCTCTTGCTTTCTTACAGTTTGTTTGTGTGGGTTTTTTTTAGTTTAGCAAGAAGGCAGGGTTTTGATGGTTCATTGTTCTAAATAGCAATGTTACGAAAATTAAAGCATTCCTCATAGAAATTAACATGCATGGAAAGCTCCTTTAAGAGACAGCAAATTCTTCAGATCCTGATTCTGTCACTCCTCCTTATTTGTGTGATTAACTATGCCTTCATTTTTCAAGTACAGTTTTATTACTTGAGAATAACTGGGTATAATTTTGTTCTGTGTGAGTGCAGAGCTGAAATCTAAGACAAGGAAACTGATTAATGTATTGCAGCACAAATTATATTAATAGATGTTTAATAGAATTTATTTACCTCTGGGCCAAACATAGAGTGCCTCCAAGTCAGCATAAAAAAATGAAGATGGCAATGTTTCTTTTTTACACCACTCAAATGCAGCTCTGTACAGACATGATTTATCACCTTCCATATTTCTGTATTTCCAATGACCTCTCTATTTTGCTTTGACAACTAACCCTGAGTTTACAAGCATCAGAGAAACTACTGTGCAAAGACAGACCATGCTAAAAACTGCAAAGCTTGAGGCTTTGTTTGGGCTTGCTTACAGTAGGTGACAAGTGAAAATCTTTACTTAAAACCTGTGAAGGTAGAGAGTGTGTGTGCATGTGTTCATACTTGCAAAGGCATCCAGATTAAAACAAGATAAAAAAAATTTAAAAAATCAGATTATGAATTCATGAAGATATACATGCATACATACACACAGAGAGCTGTCTTTTCAGCCACTTCTCTTCACACAGGTTAGCTAGAACAACCATCAGGACTACCTGGAGCTGACTGACTGTGTATACAGAAGCAAAAGGAAACAGTTACATTACAATGTCTGTAGGTAAGAGGCTTAACAGTCATCAATATAAAAGAAATATCAGTCCACAAATCTGTAAAGTCAAGATGTTATTTCTTTTATTTCCTGAACCTGTGGTAGCATTTATAGAAGGGTCTAAGAATTACACAAACAATAAAAGAAACAGGATTAACTATGAGTTCAAATTGTGTCCCTCCCCATGCATAAACTATGTAGACTTTTCCAACTTTAATACTGAAGGTTACTTAGAATTATTTTAAACAATTATTTTTCATTTTTGCATGAGATCATGCAAAACAGTTGCACTTTTGTAACCAAACAACACCTGCTTCCGTGTGAATCTGCCTGAATGGAACACTAATAAAATACATTTATTTTAAAAAGCAATAGGTCAATCTTTGGAGATAGACAATAATTTCAGCAGTTTCAGCATCAAAAAACAGGAAACGTCTCTGAAAAGATTGCTGTAAGTTCTTCCCTACCACTGGAAACATCTTGTACAATCCCATGTACCATTTTAATTCTTTCTTTAAAGATAAATTGGAATAATAAAGGTTCATAATATGTCTTTTCTTGACATATTCTGCCCCAGCAGGAACTGGATAGGGCTGGGAACTAACTTAGCACTGCTGAAGACAAACAAATAAGAGATTCAAGTAATCAAAGGTCCATTTTAAATGGTCCTCTCTTTTCTGCATTATATAGTGTTGCGAGCTGATGCGGACACAGAGGCTTATGTGGGGAAGAAGAACCATTTCCCACACATAGGTTTGTAACAAGGGACTGAGATGCTCAAGAAAAGCAAAGCTGAGGGTAAGTGGTGCAATACCATCTTTATAATGGCTCTGTTGCAGACAGGCTATGCAATCACTAGGTCACCCTTCATTTTTAGTTATTTTGCTTTTGTTAGTTTCAGTGAGCATCAACAACCCAACAAATTCAAGGCTCAGTCATGCTGTGCATGCTGCTGGCAAGCAACCTACTCCATATTATACAAGAAGAGATGCTAATACAAGAAGGTTGATTCAGTCTGCTGGTTTATTTCTAGTATTTAAAATAAAGACCTATTTCTCTATTCACCCTCCGTGCACACACTCCATGTGCTTTCTAAAATCTGTTTATGTACTACATATACACAGAGATTATGATACATGAGAAGCCACAGAAGACCAGTGATGTATATATCAATGTTCTGTGCTAAAACTGACACCCTAGTTGTAAATCTCAAAACCATAAAAATCAATTAACAATATAGTGACATACGAGTGCTCTGAAGCTCCTGTTATACTTCAATTAGCTTTCACATATATTTACTCCAAAAAAAGTGAAGTGTAAACATTACTGCAGTGATGTAACAAGGTACTGACAACTAAACATATTTAAATTTCATTTAAAAATAAATCATGAGACACTCTCATCTGCAGACATTTTTCAGCATACTTCATGAGATGGAAGGATCCTTGAAGGTAAACACAAATAAGCTTAAATTTGTTGTCTTAATCAAAAGGGTATCAGTATCACAACACATTTCCTACATTAAGGATTTAAATCACTCTTGCTTCCTTATTGAAAACACAGTACTAGACTTTTCTAATGCCAAGTCATGAAAATTAATAAAAAAATGAACCGTTGATTTTATAACAAAGATTTGTATATGCACATACTCCTGCATTCCATTACTACTTTAGATCAAGTTTCCCCACTTCCTTTCCTCCAGCTGCATTTGACTGCATCATCAAAATGAACACAAGCCTTCCTGTCAGTTATAAGTAGAGAGACAGACACCAGAGATCATCTTCTGACAGCTCAGAACAATTCTGATGGCTAATGACCACAAACACCTCCATCTATTTCCTGAGCCCACACCATCTTCATAGGGCAAACACACTCAAGTGAAATATGTACCAGTATTTCTCACAAATAGCTTCTGTGCCCCTCATCATCACTGGACTGCAACAATTAACACAATGGTAGCCCTTGACCACATGGTAACAATACTGCTTTGGGATAACTGCATTATGATTAATTCATCTTGATCACCAACAGTGGCTCCTATACCTGATTCATGGCAAAGGACATTTGATTTTCAGGTACAAACAGCTCCTTTTTTTCTGGGGACTGTATGATGTTACAGCATCCTCATTCATTTTTACTTTGGATTCTCTACTGTTGCACTGGAAAACCTATTTTCTATATTTAATGCAGATGTGCAAAATTCAACCTGTTGGACCTCATGTAACAACGTAGGGAATACCTCAGGCTGAATTGTTTTATTCAGGTCTAGTGTCTTTAGATTCCCTCATTTTTCCCAATTCCTGCAGTTCATGAAAGAGAGAGCAGTATCATTGCTGCCTTCCAGTACGAAGCAATCGATGAAAATTTTTGCTGCTGGTGGTTGAAAATTTGCCAGAAAACCAGTAATGACATGAATGCCCACCTCTCACAGCAAAGTGCTCTGCTATTAAGAGCTGCTGTTCTCTTTTCAAACACTCAAGGGAGCTATGAGCCTGCAATTCAATTTTTCAAACCAGGAAGTGAAATCTCAGCGTAATTGTGAGCGCATTTATTTATTTAAAGTTTTGTTCATGAATTAACAGAGCATTTTGGATCAAGTTATTAAATTTTAGAGGAGCTATGAAATGAACTGAAGACATGGTCTTGTCATGCTGTTAATTTTTTAACTTTTAATTCATATTTTCTCCTTCTAAGAAATCTATAAATATATGCTTCAAACAAAAATATATAAAATAAAATACTGTTATGACACATCTGAACCTCTAAAACCTTAAGATACCCTGGCAGATAATGCATTTTCTTAAGCATTCTTACAATATAGACATGTTTTTAAAATAGTTTCATAAACATCTGTATTACACTTGCCAACATTAAAGACAAAAAATCCCTTATCCTAGCTAGGAACATCACTGCTTAATAAAACTGAACAAATTTTCCTTTGGGGACTTTTAGTCATTATCTCACAGTAGCTAGTCATTATGCTGTTGTCTTAAAGCATAAGTAGTGTCAGCAAAAGGGCAGAAATTGTATTGACAAGGCTTGGAAATGGGCTGACAGAACACTAATGACAGGCATTTGACAGTGATGGCTATTCTAGACAGCTCTTCTCAACTAGCTTTAAGACAGACATAAACTACGTTGTATTGCTGACAAGTTATAGATATGAACTAGAGAAGTCTAAAAGAAACACTAATAAAAGAAGCAGTAAAACACGAACAGCAGGGGCCTTTACAGGAGTTTACAAAAGCTTCATTTTCCTTTACCTTAATTTCTGGGCTCTAGCCCAGTCCCTTGCTACAGGGCATGCCAAACAATCACAGACTGCCAAACACAAATACAAAACAACCCCCTTTTTATTTTTAAAGACTGAACTTGCTTAACACATTTCATAGCTATTTCAATGCCTTTTTTACTTTTAAAATATTTTTACTATAAAGGTAAATCTTTGCCCTATGCTTATATCCTTCACTGGCAACAGAAGAAAAGGTAACTCCTTTATATCTCTCATACAGTCACTTTTGATAAACGTTTCACTAATCAGAAAAGATTGTGTTGGGTAACTTTTGATCACTTTACTGTCTACAATTATTAGCAACGTCTACTATATTGAGGCCTGTACTGAATCCTGACTTGCACTGATGCACACCCATAGTTCTTGGTGTTGACATTTATTCTGAAGTGTTAAGACCACCAGAGTAGTCATTCTGATCACACCTTTTTGATGTATCAACACAGTGTAAGTGACAGTCCCAGAGGCCATAGGAGGTACTGTTCAGCAACTAACCCCTGAGCAACCTGACCCAAAACCAACATTGAAGCACAAAGTTCTTACATTTATATTTTTGTCAGACGGTCAAATTGATGCTTTCTCTCAAATGTTTTCTGCTCTGTTTCTGAGCTGAAAACACCTCCAGTTGCATCTCTAGTCACAAAGAAATAACCAGGTCTTGTTCCAGCACAGTATCTCCATGACATTTTAACAAGGCACTTTAATTTTTCAACTCCTCTGCAAAGGCACTTCGTGCACCATCTCATCAAGAGCACACATTTTAAATCCAAGTGTCAGCAAAAAAACCCATTTCATCTGCTTCCCCTCTTTCCTTATTGAGGCAGTAATATTCACAGGCTAACTGACTACAACACAAAATGAAAATACAAGTTCATATTTCAACTGAATACCACAGAAAACTCAAAATTGTAGGTTTAGTGTCTCTACTCAAAAACTCTTACCTGGGCTCACCTGTAAAAAGACCCCACTGCCATAAACATCAACAAACAAAGCAGGGTTTTATGTCATGGCTAAGACTCAAGTGCATTGACATTTCCATGGATGCTTTTCATTAAATAGTTTCCCGGGAGCAGGAATAAACAGTTGCTTGACTTGATTCTTTTTGTTGTAAAACTTAACAGGGCTTAAACTTACAGTATAGACTTATTTATTCTTATTTTACCATTAATTATAACTTCTACATGTCATGCCAAAAAGAGACCACAAAATACAGATCTTTATAACTTTCACATTTCTTTCTGTGCTACAGTAACCAATAGAATATTTGCAGCAGGGTGTACTCTTCTTTTCATAAATCCTCTCTGCTGACAGGTTCAGGACTATCTCATGCCTTACTGAAAATAAGAAACTCAGTTTCAGTTTTAACGTGGATCTGCATTGACCTCAAACACTGCCACTACAGGTGTGATGCAGAATGCACTCAACAATTGACTAAGCCAGGTACCTAGAAACTTCCTTGAATAATATTCTCATAGTTTGGGGCTGCAGTATAAAAGGTCCACCTTATAAATCAATCTTCATGTCTCAAAGGTTCTCTGATGAGAACTAATGCTATTTCCCAGAGAATAACCAGCCACAGGTGCCATTTTTACATATATTTGGAGCACATTTCTGTTGCTGATGCACCAGTATTTTTCTGAATGAAGGACAGCAAAATATAGCAGACAGCAGCTCACTTTTTAATGAGACTTCAGTGTGACAAAAGTGACAGCAAAGTTGTTTAAAAGTATTTTGTGGCTTTCCTGTTGCTCTGCAATGAACACCACCAACTCTTGCTGGCACTTGCTGAGAGTTCCCACACACTGACTGGCAAAGATGAAAGCAGTCTGAAGGAAAAGAAATGTCAGTCCCTTGCATATTTCTCCACTTTTAAAGCAATTACCAATCTAATAAACAGATTTCAAGGAAAGAGATAATATTCTGGCTTTAGCCTTGCATGAATAAGTCTGAAAGTACTGCTGTTTCCAGTGACTATTCCCTAGTTTTTTGTGTATTATTAGAAAAGGCCTGACCTCCCATATGTTTCCATGCGCTGGAGTCTACTCAGCCCGCTATTCAAACTTGAGCACTTGGAACAAAATGTAAAACTAAAAAACCCCTTGGTTTCTGATACAAAGGAACTGCCAGTGGAGCCTGGCACCCTCACACCACTCTGCCCATTCCTCTGGAGGTACTCTATGTAGGTCTGCCTCCACACAGTATCAGTTCCATTTAATGCTGCAAATACAGTAGTTCACTGAGAGCTGAGGAAATTGTGGGAAGCAATTTAGATGAAGGCTACCTGATGTGCTCCAAAGCTGACTTCCCCACTAACATTTTTAGGGATAGCATCACACACACAACATTCTTATACTATAGAAAAAACAAGCAAACAAGTTTAGAGAACTGGAAGCACTCGGCCTGTAGCCCCAACATCCCTTTCTGACCACATGGCCTTCCACATACTCTTACATACATGCATATAAAACTCTCAGAAAGACCAAAAACAACTAATAGGCAACAGATGCTTAGTTATATGGATTATAGTTCACATTGAATTAGGGATGGAAATTCAGGTAACAATATATAAAGGTAATAGTCCCAAGAGTAGACCTGCTATTTGCCAATACCTTTCACTAATTTTCAAGCCCACCTTCTCACCAGTCTTGCTGGAAGAGGACAATCTTGAAAACCACAGACTGATGACTATGCCTCACTAAATGGTACACAGTGGGCTCAAGTATTTCCGCAAATGCTTCAAGCTATAAGGATCCAGTGTTTTTCATCAGCAACCTTGGCTCTCAGATTGGAAAGTTTGAGAGAGTTGGGTGGAAGGTAGGTGGCTGGGAGATACCACAGGTGACACTGCTGTGCCAAGCCTGTCCAAATTTCACAAAGGAGAGCCTAGACATGGAGCACTGCAGCTCTCCTCCTCTGACCACAGGTTAAATTCACATGTGAGTTCATGCTTCTGAGTAAATAATTCTGAGCCTGTACCAGACTAAAGACTCAGATCAACTGACATCACCTTACGAAAATATATATTTTTAATACAACCACTGGTCTCATCCAAACTTGCTAAATTCAAGAACCTTATAGACTTCACCAGGTTTGAAACTACAGGAAACATTTTGTGAATACTTCCAAACAGGATAAGACCAATTTACTGTATCCACAATGACTGTGTGAGAACATGGGTTACACCTAGGGAGAAAAAGATGTGTGCTTGGGGACTGCTGCATAAAAATGTTTAGTCAAAAAGAATGAGAAAGTGCTATGTTTTACAAACTTATGTAAGGAAAACGTATTTAAAAGTCTCAGCTCTGGCTTGCTGGGTAATGATATGTTGTCTTAAAACTTCTTTGTCCAGAATTTAGGTTCAAAATGGTATTTGGACTACTAGAACTACTTTAAGAGTTTAATGTGTTGAATGTGTTTCTCTGTAGCTGTAATTCAGTAATGTTTTGGTTTTAAGCTTGGACAATATTCCCTTTTAAACCAAAATTAATGTAGCACAGCGATTGTAATTCTTCAATGATCCCATCTATTTGAATGAATACTACTGAAAAGCCCACTGGAGTCATTCAGTCTGCTTATCATTAAAAGCAGTATTTTTAATTGGATGCCATAAGGACTTTGTGGACCTAGTCAACTCAAAGCTTTTTGGTTGAAATTTGCTAAAACACCACTTTTTACAAAGAGCGCATTGCTCTGACTCTCAAAATAGGAATGCCTAGCTGCATGTATTTTATTTTGTATTGTACTTCATACATTTGATTGGCAAACCTTATAAATGATCTTGCATGTTGCTGCAGTGATGATCAACAATGTAATTTTAAAATTAGATTTATTCATTATGGGTTTAATTCACTTTTCTCTGAATAAAGGCAGAGTAAATCAACTTATACAGATGTATGAGCAAAATATAACTCTCTTCTGGAGCAAGAGACAGAGAGTAGACTTATACAGCAGACCTCCATGGTCATAAGGCTGAGGTCCAGAATAGAATGGGCAACCTCTGTGGCCGTATGGCTCGGATCCAGAGTAAAGCGGCTTGCTCACCCACAGACTACGTTGCTGTTTCCTCAGCATGAACCTAGTCATGACAGGCTGGTTTATTTTTGAGAGACCTTGTCCATCTCTCAAGCATATCCAGCTATCAATACCTTTTCCAGCACAAACAGATGGCACTTGTTCAGAAACCACTGTCTTGTGCTATAGATTTTTTAAAAACAGCACATCACAAAATCACAGAATGTTTGAGGTTGGCAGGAGCCTCTGGAGGTGATGAGGTTCAATGCCCCTACCCAAGCAAGGCCAACTAAAGCCACCTGCTCTTTAACGCTGAGCCCAAAAGAACACCACTCAAAAGACATTTTGATCACAGACATTTACAGTCCCAGTATTATTTCCAAGACTTTACCCTGCTTCAAGAAAATCTAAGAAGTTACACACAAGTGAAAGATGACTTTCCTAGAAATGTTTTGCTTTACATCTGCCAAAGATGTAGCACGATGCTAAAAGATTAAAGGTACGTTTTAATACAGCTATAGATGTGGTATTTATAAACACAAACATATATAAATTCCATGCTTAAATATATATGCTAATACAAACAGCACTAAACAGATCTTAACTGTAATCAGAAAAATTAAATTGCTTCTTTAAAATGTAATCGTGTTTCTTCTGGAGTAATTTGGCTCACATCTGTCTCTCAAGCATACAGAACACCCTGTTTTCTAAAACAATTAATTTACCCTAGAAAGCTCATAGGTGAAGCTGCTAGCTAGCATTCAGTGTTATCAATAATTACAGAGTCCGATGTTTAAAATACAGAAGCAAAGCAATGACAAGATTAATACTGCTCGTATTTCTATTGATTTTAACCACTTTTTATCAACATTTAAATTTCATAATTACACTAGACTATGTATTAGTACACGCTCATTCATAAGCATGAATGCACATCTGGGAAAATCAAACAACAGTAGTAATACAGATACATACAAACAGACTTTGAACCCTCATCTTTCAGCTGTTTAGTGTAATTGCTCATATGCTATTTTCTAGATATCCATTTAGTGGGTACAAATGTAACATCTGAACACACAGCTACATCCAGTAGGCCGGACGAAGTTCCAAATAGTTTTTCCAGTTTTTTTTATAGAAGCCCTGTTTTTCTTATAGGTTCACACCCCTCCTAACCTCCTGCACAGCTTAATTTCCCAAATTCTCTTTGAATTTTCACAAGACTAGCACCTGCAGAACTCCAACACTTAAGCAAAATGAAAGCCTTCTATTTCCATCTGAACTGGGCTTTTAGCTATCAGATCAAAGTCAGTGAAACTGGACTGTTCCCTAAAATAATGCTCCACAACCAAGTTTCCGGTCCTGGAAACACGGTTCATGTGGCTAAATATAAGCACATGAGTGGTTCCCCTGAAGCAAAGGAAGTTACTCATATGCTCTGTTATCTTGAGCTTGTGCCCAGGGGCTCTGGGACCTTTGTGCCACAGACCTTTGCTGTTACTGGCAATACCAGCAAACGCAGCTCTCACCCGCATTCTGCCTTTCCCTCTCCCATGTTGCCACCTCAGCTGTACTCACACACTGCAGAACCATGCATGAATAAAGGAGGAAGGTGGGTTTAAACCTATCCTGCCCAGGAGAAAGGTCGCAAGGACAAGCAGATCTGTGGTGCCTAGCCCTGTGCAAAGGCATGCCAGTACCAGTGAGACGGGCAGCTACCTATCCTTTCTCTTCTCTCTTTCTGACAGAGGTGACCAGCCAAAGCTAGGAAAACTTAACTGTTACTTACAAGCTGCTGCTTACAACCTACAGACTATTATAAGAAGCCAAAATATCCTGAATTAAAGATGATCATGGTTCACAGGCATTTTCGAGAAGTTTTTCACTTGTGCTCAAAATGCTCCATGTTCCCTGGGAGAGGAAGATCCAGCACCTTGAGGAAGCAGGGTGTCTCTAGAAGACACTGCCAATTGCAAGTTAAAGCTTTACATTTGCACTACTAGATCAGCTGTCTGGATAGTACTGCACCCAGGCTGCAACCAAGAGACTCGAGTTCATTTGCACAACTGACAGGGTTGATGAGATAACGGTGCTGAGTTATTTGTTTGGGAGGTACATGTGACTGGTCCATCTGCATGAAAAACGTGCGCTAAGGTCTTTTAATGAGGACTGCATGTAATGTCTGATAAGAGAACAACTCGCCATATTACCTCTTCCATGATACAGACTGACCTTTGAGAACAAATTTGGTAAACTGCATGTATTTTTTATTTTGTTTTTACTTTTTGCAATTGCTCCAAAAACTGACAAAAGAAACAGCAAAAACCCAATGAAAGTGTCAATGGCTTTTGTATTTTGACATTACTTTGCCCTGCCTTTGGGATGATGAACTTTCTCACACGTTTGATTGATGTAACAGGCTTAACTGATTAATCACTTTGCCTCCTAGCAGTTCCTTCCTGCCTATATCCAAGGAAACAGTCAATTAGGTCTATAATTAATTCTTCCTCTCATGATGGGGTAAATTTGGAAGGTTGCGACCACATGAATGTAGGCAGTGCAGCTGGTTAATCTGTAACCCTGAGTCTCATGCTCCTAATGAACCAACTACCGCTCTTGTACTACAAACAACACACAAAACACCCAAAGGCTCTACAGTCTGTTTGGATACCTACAAAACAGAACATAGAGAAACTTGACATTTAATCAGGGGGTGGCACTGGAAAACTACGAATGTGCTTGTATCGCAAAGATATATTAACATGTAACTCAACAGAAACCATCCAAAATAACAAGACCAAATACTGGAAACTAGTAAACCAAGATTAAGCACATCCAACATATGGATGAGCACAGCTAGAGAAACAGGTTTAACATTTTTAGAACAAAGATAACAATGGAAAACCTTATTTGGACAGAATGCAGATTCTCTGACATTGCTTTTAAAAAAATATAAGGTAGTTGTTCTTGTAGAACAAACTCCACCATGACAATAGATCTCGAAAAGCAGCAATTCATTAAGAGAAACTGCAGCCACGGGCTGAGCAAAGGTCAGGCTATCCAGCTACCACACACCTTTCTCACCTTCTAGTATAAGTGTTCAGCAAACATCTAAGGAGGAAATCAGAGAATACTTCAGTGGGTTGACTGCATTTTTATAATTTCAAACTCTTTATCTGCACTACACTGGTAACATTGACTCCAGCAAATATAGTCCTACTCCCAGGTATCCTGAGTGTGGAGGTTGTTAGGTTATTTTTGTGAAGCAGTTCTGAAAACATGTTCTGAGCATCTGAAAATTATTGTGGTTCGTGTGAAATTCATAATACTTAAAATGATTTGTTGTATTTTTATATTGAGCATAGTTTGCTACACAAATCTGCTAAAGGTACGGGACGGAAGCAGGTTAGCAAACTGGTGAAAATAAGCTTTTGGAAATAGAAGTGATGTAAAAAAGATGCCTTAATTAAAAATATTTTGAATGAGTGAAGAGGTGATACTGAATTCCACATACAGAAATTGGCTCTCAGAGTTACAGATCTGGATCAGACTTAAGACTGAGAGGTTTGGTTTCCTGCCCAGATCAGCTGCAGAGCAATTTCAAGAAATTACCACAATTCAAGAGAGAGACATGAAAAAATCTTAACCCCTGTTTTGCTTCAACCTGTATTTATATACAGTTTAATTTGGGTTTGTACTTCACTCCTTGGAACATTCCAAATGGAAATACCATTATGAACCTAATCCAAGTCAGCACTATATACAGACACTTAGCTTCTCCCCCCCCCTTTTTTTTTTTAGTCCCAGTGATTAAAAAAATATAAGGTAGTTGTTCTTGTAGAACAAACTCCACCATGACAATAGATCTCGAAAAGCAGCAATTCATTAAGAGAAACTGCAGCCACGGGCTGAGCAAAGGTCAGGCTATCCAGCTACCACACACCTTTCTCACCTTCTAGTATAAGTGTTCAGCAAACATCTAAGGAGGAAATCAGAGAATACTTCAGTGGGTTGACTGCATTTTTATAATTTCAAACTCTTTATCTGCACTACACTGGTAACATTGACTCCAGCAAATATAGTCCTACTCCCAGGTATCCTGAGTGTGGAGGTTGTTAGGTTATTTTTGTGAAGCAGTTCTGAAAACATGTTCTGAGCATCTGAAAATTATTGTGGTTCGTGTGAAATTCATAATACTTAAAATGATTTGTTGTATTTTTATATTGAGCATAGTTTGCTACACAAATCTGCTAAAGGTACGGGACGGAAGCAGGTTAGCAAACTGGTGAAAATAAGCTTTTGGAAATAGAAGTGATGTAAAAAAGATGCCTTAATTAAAAATATTTTGAATGAGTGAAGAGGTGATACTGAATTCCACATACAGAAATTGGCTCTCAGAGTTACAGATCTGGATCAGACTTAAGACTGAGAGGTTTGGTTTCCTGCCCAGATCAGCTGCAGAGCAATTTCATGAAATTACCACAATTCAAGAGAGAGACATGAAAAAATCTTAACCCCTGTTTTGCTTCAACCTGTATTTATATACAGTTTAATTTGGGTTTGTACTTCACTCCTTGGAACATTCCAAATGGAAATACCATTATGAACCTAATCCAAGTCAGCACTATATACAGACACTTAGCTTCTCCCCCCCCTTTTTTTTTTTTAGTCCCAGTGAAAAGAAATATTGCTAACAGACGTGCTAAATAACAATCCGGTTCCCTATTGCTCATCATTATTTACATGGAAACAGCAAATGGGTACTTAAAATAACGATAGTAGTGGGTTGGTAATTTGATCACAGATTCCAGACTATTTCCAATGTTTAAGGCATTAACCACAATAAAGTTTGATTTATTATTACATTTTCTCTAGTTATTCTCCTATGAATGGAATAAAACACTGTCACAAAGGAGCAGCTAAGACAGACAACATTGACCTTTTATTACCCTGCATGTGCATAAACATGTGTACCCAAAAAAGCATTGGATGTACTTTTAATTAAAATAAAAAATCTTTCTTTTCAATAAAATATTATTTAAAATAATATTCTGAAATATACTCTGAAATAATACTACTCTACTACTAATTACTAATAATAATACTCTGAAAACAAAAAATCAAGATCATGCCAGCTTTCAAC